>NW_026644937.1:218259-476639 GCF_030020395.1 Manis pentadactyla | reverse complement strand
CGACTAGCCACATGGGAAGTTACAGAAGATGCTTTGAAATAACCGCAGTGGAGGCAAGTCAGCTTTGGATTCAGCTTATGTGGGTGAAAGGAAGCAGTGCTCAAAGACGTAAGTGGGCCTGGAATAGGCATTCCCACTAGCCACATGGGAAGTTACAGAAGAAGCTTTGAAATAACCGCAGTGGAGGCAAGTCGGCTTTGGATTCAGCTTATGTGGGTGAAAGGAAGCAGTGCAGAACGCCGCATTGAAGGAATCATTGACATCATTGCACTAGATGCTGAAACAGCTTTCAATGTGCTTTCCGTGTCTGTCCTGTGTGCGTGCACTCTGAGCACCTGAGTGAAGTCTACTGTGTGGAGCTGTCTTCGGCTGAGCAGCAGATGGTCGCTTGTGGGGCCAGTCATATGCGGCCTTGCTATGGAAGACTTTCTGTGAGAAAAATTCACGCGTACAACGAATTTTTCTTGCAGTGTGCTTTCAGAGTCTGTCTTGTGTGCCTGCACTCTGAGCTTCTGGGCGATTAATCCTGTGTAGTGCTCGCTTTTGCTGAGCGGGGTCAGGCGCTCGCTTCTTTGCCATTTTAATGAAGTCTTGCAGAGGAAGGCTGGCTTTCAGAAAAATTCCCGCATACAACGAATTTACCTTGTAATTCTCAATAGTTTCGTTTTTCTGCTACTTCTTGGCAGCTTCAGAGAGGCCCAGGTTGTCTGGGTGGTACGGAAGCCGGTCTCCCATGCCACAGTCTGAGCTTTGAAACCTGAGTGCCCATTTTTCAGTCCCCAAGCATCACGTAAGCAACAGTTGTGTGAAAGCTTCTCCAAAGCGTGGTTGTGATGAGGCCCCAGACCTCAGAGCTGTTGTCCTGCAGAGAACGCAATGGGACTGTCTCAGACCATGTGATTTGCTAATCAGCCATACAGAGAAAGGCAGCCAAACACTGCTGTGAACAGTAGAGCTTCTTGCATATACTTATACTCCCAGATACGAGAATACTGTGAAGAGGTTTTCTGCCCAGCCTCAGGGGAAGAGGCAAAGAAAGCTGCTTTCTGCACAGCTTTGGAAGTAGGACGGATGGGCGTTCTTTTCGACAGGTGAAATGCAGGGAGGACCAGGAGCCTCGGTCAAGTAAGCTCCTCCTATGGCTAGTGCAGCTTAATCCAAACGTGCAATGGAAATTTTTCTGGGCTCACTGAGATCAATCTTCACTCTCTAACACTTTCAGTTGCTTTCTCCAAATTCATACACCGTGGAATGCCCAAACTTACGTGTGCATGGTGTCCTCTCTGAATTCAGCTTAAGTCCGAAACATACGTGTGCTGAGAGTAGGACTTGCAACAAGTTTTAATGAAGAGGCTGTTGGAGTCCTTCATCTGATCATCATTTCATCAGAACAAAGCTTTTCTCTGGGCCACAACTCTATCAGCCTGAACTGACCACGTGCAGCACAGCACTCTCATGATCTACATGGAGAAACCATCCTTTGCTGTGTTTCTAAAGCAAAATGCGTAAGGGCAGCCCTAAGACCTCTGCATTCAAGCACACTGAAGAAGGACTTTCATGCTTGGATCTTTCGTCCAAAGACTGGGAATCATGCGGGCGGTCCTGGTTTCCTGTAGGTGCTAGAAGAGGACGCAAAAGGCCACCTCATCCCTTTACTAGCAAGGCCATGATGACGCCGTAGCTGTAAAGTGTCCAAAACCGCTGCAGGAGAGCCTTATGCCAGACTTTGAGTAGGAAACTGTCCACCGTGCACTGAGGAGACCCTCTCTGAGAGAACACAAGGTTGCTTTCGCCTTGCATACAATTTGCTCCTATGTGGTATGGAAACCAGTAAACGTTGTAGTGGAAGGCTGTACTCTCTATACGGCCTCTATGTCAAAGACGTAAGTGGGCCTGGAATAGGCATTCCCACTAGCCACATGGGAAGTTACAGAAGATGCTTTGAAATAACCGCAGTGGAGGCAAGTCAGGTTTGGATTCAGCTTATGTGGGTGAAAGGAAGCAGTGCTCAAAGACGTAAGTGGGCCTGGAACAGGCATTCCCACTAGCCACATGGGAAGTTACAGAAGATGCTTTGAAATAACCGCAGTGGAAGCAAGTCGGCTTTGGATTCAGCTTATGTGGGTGAAAGGAAGCAGTGCTCAAAGACGTAAGTGGTCCTGGAATAGGCATTTCCACTAGCCACATGGGAAGTTACAGAAGATGCTTTGAAATAACCGCAGTGGAGGCAAGTCGGCTTTGGATTCAGCTTATGTGGGTGAAAGGAAGCAGTGCAGAACGCCGCATTCAAGGAATCATTGACATCATTGCACTAGATGCTGAAACAGCTTTCAATGTGCTTTCCGTGTCTGTCCGGTGTGCGTGCCCTCTGAGCACCTGAGTGAAGTCTACTGTGTGGAGCTGTCTTCGGCTGAGCAGCAGATGGTCGCTTGTGGGGCCAGTCATATGCGGCCTTGCTGTGGAAGACTTTCTGTGAGAAAACTTCACGCATACAACGAATTTTTCTTGCAGTGTGCTTTCAGAGTCTGTCTTGTGTGCCGGCACTCCGAGCTTCTGGGCGATTAATCCTGTGTAGTGCTCGCTTTTGCTGAGCGGCGACGGGCGCTCGCTTCTTTGCCATTTTAGTGAAGTCTTGCAGAGGAAGGCTGGCTTTCAGAAAAATTCCCGCATACAACGAATTTACCTTGTAATTCTCAAAACTCGTTTTTCTGCTACTTCTTGGCTGCTTCAGAGAGGCCCAGGTTGTCTGGGTGGTATGGAAGCCGGTCTCCCATGCCACAGTCTGAGCTTTGAAACCTGAGTGCCCATTTTTCAGTCCCCAAGCATCATGTAAGCAACAGTTGTGTGAAAGCTTCTCCAAAGCGTGGTTGTGATGAGGCCCCAGACCTCAGAGCTGTAGTCCTGCAGAGAACGCTCTGGGACTGTCTCAGACCATGTGATTTGCTAATCAGCCATACATGGAAAGGCAGCCAAACACTGCTGTGAACAGTAGAGCTTCTTGCATATACTTATACTCCCAGATACGAGAATACTGTGAAGAGGTTTTCTGCCCAGCCTCAGGGGAAGAGGCAAAGAAAGCTGCTTTCTGCACAGCATTGGAAGTAGGACGGATGGGCGTTCTTTTCGACAGGTGAAATGCAGGGAGGACCAGGAGCCTCGGTCAAGTAAGCTCCTCCTATGGCTAGTGCAGCTTAATCCAAACGTGCAATCGAAAATTTTCTGGGCTCACTGAGATCAATCTTCCCTAACACTTTCAGTTGCTTTCTCCAAATTCATACACCATGGAATGCCCAACCTTACGTGTGCATGGTGTCCTCTCTGAATCCAGCTTAAGTCCGAAACATACGTGTGCTGAGAGTAGGACTTGCAACAAGTTTTAGGGAAGAGGCTGTTGGAGTCCTTCATCTGATCATCATTTCATCAGAACAAAGCTTTTCTCTGGGCCACAACTCTATCAGCCTGAACTGACCACGTGCAGCACAGCACTCTCGTGATCTACATGGAGAAATCATCCTTTGCTGTGTTTCTAAAGCTAAATGCTTAAGGGCAGCCCTAAGACCTCTGCATTCAAGCACACTGAAGAAGGCCTTTCATGCTTGGATCTTTCGTCCAAAGACTTGGAATCATGCGGGAGGTCCTGGTTTCCTGTAGGTGCTAGAAGAGGACGCAAAAGGCCACCTCATCCCTTTAATAGCAAGGCCATGATGATGCCTTAGCTGTAAAGTGTCCGAAACTGCTGCAGGAGAGCCTTATGACAGACTTTGAAATAGGAAACTGTCCACCGTGCACTGAGGAGACCCTCCCTGAGAGAACACAAGGTTGCTTTCGCCTTGCATACAATTTGCTCCTATGTGGTATGGAAACCAGTAAACGTTGTAGTGGAAGGCTGTACTCTCTATACGGCCTCTATCTCAAAGACGTAAGTGGGCCTGGAATAGGCATTCCCACTAGCCACATGGGAAGTTACAGAAGATGCTTTCAAATAACCACAGTGGAGGCAAGTCAGCTTTGGATTCAGCTTATGTGGGTGACAGGAAGCAGTGCTCAAAGACGTAAGTGGGCCTGGAATAGGCATTCCGACTAGCCACATGGGAAGTTACAGAAGATGCTTTGAAATAACCGCAGTGGAGGCAAGTCAGCTTTGGATTCAGCTTATGTGGGTGAAAGGAAGCAGTGCTCAAAGACGTAAGTGGGCCTGGAATAGGCATTCCCACTAGCCACATGGGAAGTTACAGAAGAAGCTTTGAAATAACCGCAGTGGAGGCAAGTCGGCTTTGGATTCAGCTTATGTGGGTGAAAGGAAGCAGTGCAGAACGCCGCATTGAAGGAATCATTGACATCATTGCACTAGATGCTGAAACAGCTTTCAATGTGCTTTCCGTGTCTGTCCTGTGTGCGTGCACTCTGAGCACCTGAGTGAAGTCTACTGTGTGGAGCTGTCTTCGGCTGAGCAGCAGATGGTCGCTTGTGGGGCCAGTCATATGCGGCCTTGCTATGGAAGACTTTCTGTGAGAAAAATTCACGCGTACAACGAATTTTTCTTGCAGTGTGCTTTCAGAGTCTGTCTTGTGTGCCTGCACTCTGAGCTTCTGGGCGATTAATCCTGTGTAGTGCTCGCTTTTGCTGAGCGGGGTCAGGCGCTCGCTTCTTTGCCATTTTAATGAAGTCTTGCAGAGGAAGGCTGGCTTTCAGAAAAATTCCCGCATACAACGAATTTACCTTGTAATTCTCAAAAGTTTCGTTTTTCTGCTACTTCTTGGCAGCTTCAGAGAGGCCCAGGTTGTCTGGGTGGTATGGAAGCCGGTCTCCCATGCCACAGTCTGAGCTTTGAATCTTGAGTGCCCATTTTTCAGTCCCCAAGCATCATGTAAGCAACAGTTGTGTGAAAGCTTCTCCAAAGCGTGGTTGTGATGAGGCCCCAGACCTCAGAGCTGTTGTCCTGCAGAGAAGGTTCTGGGACTGTCTCAGACCATGTGTTTGCTACTCAGCCATATTGAGAAAGGCAGCCAAACACTGCTGTGAACAGTAGAGCTTCTTGCATATACTTATACTCCCAGATACGAGAATACTGTGAAGAGGTTTTCTGCCCAGCCTCAGGGGAAGAGGCAAAGAAAGCTGCTTTCTGCACAGCATTGGAAGTAGGACGGATGGGCGTTCTTTTCGACAGGTGAAATGCAGGGAGGACCAGGAGCCTCGGTCAAGTAAGCTCCTCCTATGGCTAGTGCAGCTTAATCCAAACGTGCAATCGAAATTTTTTGGGGGTCACTTAGATCAATCTTCACTATCTAACACTTTCAGTTGCTTTCTCCAAATTCATACACCGTGGAATGCCCAACCTTACGTGTGCATGGTGTCCTCTCTGAATCCAGCTTAAGTCCGAAACATACGTGTGCTGAGAGTAGGACTTGCAACAAGTTTTAGGGAAGAGGCTGTTGGAGTCCTTCATCTGATCATCATTTCATCAGAACAAAGCTTTTCTCTGGGCCACAACTCTATCAGCCTGAACTGACCACGTGCAGCACAGCACTCTCGTGATCTACATGGAGAAACCATCCTTTGCTGTGTTTCTAAAGCTAAATGCTTAAGGGCAGCCCTAAGACCTCTGCATTCAAGCACACTGAAGAAGGACTTTCATGCTTGGATCTTTCGTCCAAAGACTTGGAATCATGCGGGAGGTCCTGGTTTCCTGTAGGTGCTAGAAGAGGACGCAAAAGGCCAACTCATCCCTTTACTAGCAAGGCCATGATGACGCCTTAGCTGTAACGTGTCCGAAACTGCTGCAGGAGAGCCTTATGCCAGACTTTGAAATAGGAAACTGTCCACCGTGCACTGAGGAGACACTCCCTGAGAGAACACAAGGTTGCTTTCGCCTTGCATACAATTTGCTCCTATGTGGTATGGAAACCAGTAAACGTTGTAGTGGAAGGCTGTACTCTCTATACGGCCTCTATCTCAAAGAAGTAAGTGGGCCTGGAATACTCATTCCCACTAGCCACATGGGAAGTTACAGAAGATGCTTTGAAATAACCGCAGTGGAGGCAAGTCGGCTTTGGATTCAGCTTATGTGGGTGAAAGGAAGCAGTGCTCAAATACGTAAGTGGGCCTGGAATAGGCATTCCCACTAGCCACATGGGAAGTTACAGGAGATGCTTTGAAATAACCGCAGTGGAGGCAAGTCGGCTTTGGATTCAGCTTATGTGGGTGAAAGGAAGCAGTGCAGAAAGCCGCATTCAAGGAATCATTGACATCATTGCACTAGATGCTGAAACAGCTTTCAATGTGCTTTCCGTGTCTGTCCTGTGTTCGTGCACTCTGAGCACCTGAGTGAAGTCTACTGTGTGGAGCTGTCTTCGGCTGAGTAGCAGATGGTCGCTTGTGGGGCCAGTCATATGCGGCCTTGCTGTGGAAGACTTTCTGTGAGAAAAATTCACACGTACAACGAATTTTTCTTGCAGTGTGCTTTCAGAGTCTGTCTTGTGTGCCTGCACTCTGAGCTTCTGGGCGATTAATCCTGTGTAGTGCTCGCTTTTGCTGAGCGGCGTCAGGCGCTCGCTTCTTTGCCATTTCAATGAAGTCTTGCAGAGAAAGGCTGGCTTACAGAAAAATTCCCGCATACAACGAATTTACCTTGTAATTCTCAAAAGTTTCGTTTTTCTGCTACTTCTTGGCAGCTTCAGAGAGGCCCAGGTTGTCTGGGTGGTATGGAAGCCGTTCTCCCATGCCACAGTCTGAGCTTTGAAAACTGAGTGCCCATTTTTCAGTCCCCAAGCATCATGTAAGCAACAGTTGTGTGAAAGCTTCTCCAAAGTGTGGTTGTGATGAAGCCCCAGATCTCAGAGCTGTTGTCCTGCAGAGAAGGCTCTGGGACTGTCTCAGACCATGTGTTTGCTACTCAGCCATATTGAGAAAGGCAGCCAAACACTGCTGTGAACAGTAGAGCTTCTTGCATATACTTATACTCCCAGATACGAGAATACTGTGAAGAGGTTTTCTGCCCAGCCTCAGGGGAAGAGGCAAAGAAAGCTGCTTTCTGCACAGCATTGGAAGTAGGACGGATGGGCGTTCTTTTCGACAGGTGAAATGCAGGGAGGACCAGGAGCCTCGGTCAAGTAAGCTCCTCCTATGGCTAGTGCAGCTTAATCCAAACGTGCAATCGAAAATTTTCTGGGCTCACTGAGATCAATCTTCCCTAACACTTTCAGTTGCTTTCTCCAAATTCATACACCATGGAATGCCCAACCTTACGTGTGCATGGTGTCCTCTCTGAATCCAGCTTAAGTCCGAAACATACGTGTGCTGAGAGTAGGACTTGCAACAAGTTTTAGGGAAGAGGCTGTTGGAGTCCTTCATCTGATCATCATTTCATCAGAACAAAGCTTTTCTCTGGGCCACAACTCTATCAGCCTGAACTGACCACGTGCAGCACAGCACTCTCGTGATCTACATGGAGAAACCATCCTTTGCTGTGTTTCTAAAGCTAAATGCTTAAGGGCAGCCCTAAGACCTCTGCATTCAAGCACACTGAAGAAGGCCTTTCATGCTTGGATCTTTCGTCCAAAGACTTGGAATCATGCGGGAGGTCCTGGTTTCCTGTAGGTGCTAGAAGAGGACGCAAAAGGCCACCTCATCCCTTTAATAGCAAGGCCATGATGATGCCTTAGCTGTAAAGTGTCCGAAACTGCTGCAGGAGAGCCTTATGACAGACTTTGAAATAGGAAACTGTCCACCGTGCACTGAGGAGACCCTCCCTGAGAGAACACAAGGTTGCTTTCGCCTTGCATACAATTTGCTCCTATGTGGTATGGAAACCAGTAAACGTTGTAGTGGAAGGCTGTACTCTCTATACGGCCTCTATGTCAAAGACGTAAGTGGGCCTGGAATAGGCATTCCGACTAGCCACATGGGAAGTTACAGAAGATGCTTTGAAATAACCGCAGTGGAGGCAAGTCAGCTTTGGATTCAGCTTATGTGGGTGAAAGGAAGCAGTGCTCAAAGACGTAAGTGGGCCTGGAATAGGCATTCCCACTAGCCACATGGGAAGTTACAGAAGAAGCTTTGAAATAACCGCAGTGGAGGCAAGTCGGCTTTGGATTCAGCTTATGTGGGTGAAAGGAAGCAGTGCAGAACGCCGCATTGAAGGAATCATTGACATCATTGCACTAGATGCTGAAACAGCTTTCAATGTGCTTTCCGTGTCTGTCCTGTGTGCGTGCACTCTGAGCACCTGAGTGAAGTCTACTGTGTGGAGCTGTCTTCGGCTGAGCAGCAGATGGTCGCTTGTGGGGCCAGTCATATGCGGCCTTGCTATGGAAGACTTTCTGTGAGAAAAATTCACGCGTACAACGAATTTTTCTTGCAGTGTGCTTTCAGAGTCTGTCTTGTGTGCCTGCACTCTGAGCTTCTGGGCGATTAATCCTGTGTAGTGCTCGCTTTTGCTGAGCGGGGTCAGGCGCTCGCTTCTTTGCCATTTTAATGAAGTCTTGCAGAGGAAGGCTGGCTTTCAGAAAAATTCCCGCATACAACGAATTTACCTTGTAATTCTCAATAGTTTCGTTTTTCTGCTACTTCTTGGCAGCTTCAGAGAGGCCCAGGTTGTCTGGTTGGTACGGAAGCCGGTCTCCCATGCCACAGTCTGAGCTTTGAAACCTGAGTGCCCATTTTTCAGTCCCCAAGCATCACGTAAGCAACAGTTGTGTGAAAGCTTCTCCAAAGCGTGGTTGTGATGAGGCCCCAGACCTCAGAGCTGTAGTCCTGCAGAGAACGCAATGGGACTGTCTCAGACCATGTGATTTGCTAATCAGCCATACAGAGAAAGGCAGCCAAACACTGCTGTGAACAGTAGAGCTTCTTGCATATACTTATACTCCCAGATACGAGAATACTGTGAAGAGGTTTTCTGCCCAGCCTCAGGGGAAGAGGCAAAGAAAGCTGCTTTCTGCACAGCTTTGGAAGTAGGACGGATGGGCGTTCTTTTCGACAGGTGAAATGCAGGGAGGACCAGGAGCCTCGGTCAAGTAAGCTCCTCCTATGGCTAGTGCAGCTTAATCCAAACGTGCAATGGAAATTTTTCTGGGCTCACTGAGATCAATCTTCACTCTCTAACACTTTCAGTTGCTTTCTCCAAATTCATACACCGTGGAATGCCCAAACTTACGTGTGCATGGTGTCCTCTCTGAATCCAGCTTAAGTCCGAAACATACGTGTGCTGAGAGTAGGACTTGCAACAAGTTTTAATGAAGAGGCTGTTGGAGTCCTTCATCTGATCATCATTTCATCAGAACAAAGCTTTTCTCTGGGCCACAACTCTATCAGCCTGAACTGACCAAGTGCAGCACAGCACTCTCATGATCTACATGGAGAAACCATCCTTTGCTGTGTTTCTAAAGCAAAATGCGTAAGGGCAGCCCTAAGACCTCTGCATTCAAGCACACTGAAGAAGGACTTTCATGCTTGGATCTTTCGTCCAAAGACTGGGAATCATGCGGGCGGTCCTGGTTTCCTGTAGGTGCTAGAAGAGGACGCAAAAGGCCACCTCATCCCTTTACTAGCAAGGCCATGATGACGCCGTAGCTGTAAAGTGTCCAAAACCGCTGCAGGAGAGCCTTATGCCAGACTTTGAGTAGGAAACTGTCCACCGTGCACTGAGGAGACCCTCTCTGAGAGAACACAAGGTTGCTTTCGCCTTGCATACAATTTGCTCCTATGTGGTATGGAAACCAGTAAACGTTGTAGTGGAAGGCTGTACTCTCTATACGGCCTCTATGTCAAAGACGTAAGTGGGCCTGGAATAGGCATTCCCACTAGCCACATGGGAAGTTACAGAAGATGCTTTGAAATAACCGCAGTGGAGGCAAGTCAGGTTTGGATTCAGCTTATGTGGGTGAAAGGAAGCAGTGCTCAAAGACGTAAGTGGGCCTGGAACAGGCATTCCCACTAGCCACATGGGAAGTTACAGAAGATGCTTTGAAATAACCGCAGTGGAAGCAAGTCGGCTTTGGATTCAGCTTATGTGGGTGAAAGGAAGCAGTGCTCAAAGACGTAAGTGGTCCTGGAATAGGCATTTCCACTAGCCACATGGGAAGTTACAGAAGATGCTTTGAAATAACCGCAGTGGAGGCAAGTCGGCTTTGGATTCAGCTTATGTGGGTGAAAGGAAGCAGTGCAGAACGCCGCATTCAAGGAATCATTGACATCATTGCACTAGATGCTGAAACAGCTTTCAATGTGCTTTCCGTGTCTGTCCGGTGTGCGTGCCCTCTGAGCACCTGAGTGAAGTCTACTGTGTGGAGCTGTCTTCGGCTGAGCAGCAGATGGTCGCTTGTGGGGCCAGTCATATGCGGCCTTGCTGTGGAAGACTTTCTGTGAGAAAACTTCACGCATACAACGAATTTTTCTTGCAGTGTGCTTTCAGAGTCTGTCTTGTGTGCCGGCACTCCGAGCTTCTGGGCGATTAATCCTGTGTAGTGCTCGCTTTTGCTGAGCGGCGACGGGCGCTCGCTTCTTTGCCATTTTAGTGAAGTCTTGCAGAGGAAGGCTGGCTTTCAGAAAAATTCCCGCATACAACGAATTTACCTTGTAATTCTCAAAACTCGTTTTTCTGCTACTTCTTGGCTGCTTCAGAGAGGCCCAGGTTGTCTGGGTGGTATGGAAGCCGGTCTCCCATGCCACAGTCTGAGCTTTGAAACCTGAGTGCCCATTTTTCAGTCCCCAAGCATCATGTAAGCAACAGTTGTGTGAAAGCTTCTCCAAAGCGTGGTTGTGATGAGGCCCCAGACCTCAGAGCTGTAGTCCTGCAGAGAACGCTCTGGGACTGTCTCAGACCATGTGATTTGCTAATCAGCCATACATGGAAAGGCAGCCAAACACTGCTGTGAACAGTAGAGCTTCTTGCATATACTTATACTCCCAGATACGAGAATACTGTGAAGAGGTTTTCTGCCCAGCCTCAGGGGAAGAGGCAAAGAAAGCTGCTTTCTGCACAGCATTGGAAGTAGGACGGATGGGCGTTCTTTTCGACAGGTGAAATGCAGGGAGGACCAGGAGCCTCGGTCAAGTAAGCTCCTCCTATGGCTAGTGCAGCTTAATCCAAACGTGCAATCGAAAATTTTCTGGGCTCACTGAGATCAATCTTCCCTAACACTTTCAGTTGCTTTCTCCAAATTCATACACCATGGAATGCCCAACCTTACGTGTGCATGGTGTCCTCTCTGAATCCAGCTTAAGTCCGAAACATACGTGTGCTGAGAGTAGGACTTGCAACAAGTTTTAGGGAAGAGGCTGTTGGAGTCCTTCATCTGATCATCATTTCATCAGAACAAAGCTTTTCTCTGGGCCACAACTCTATCAGCCTGAACTGACCACGTGCAGCACAGCACTCTCGTGATCTACATGGAGAAACCATCCTTTGCTGTGTTTCTAAAGCTAAATGCTTAAGGGCAGCCCTAAGACCTCTGCATTCAAGCACACTGAAGAAGGCCTTTCATGCTTGGATCTTTCGTCCAAAGACTTGGAATCATGCGGGAGGTCCTGGTTTCCTGTAGGTGCTAGAAGAGGACGCAAAAGGCCACCTCATCCCTTTAATAGCAAGGCCATGATGATGCCTTAGCTGTAAAGTGTCCGAAACTGCTGCAGGAGAGCCTTATGACAGACTTTGAAATAGGAAACTGTCCACCGTGCACTGAGGAGACCCTCCCTGAGAGAACACAAGGTTGCTTTCGCCTTGCATACAATTTGCTCCTATGTGGTATGGAAACCAGTAAACGTTGTAGTGGAAGGCTGTACTCTCTATACGGCCTCTATCTCAAAGACGTAAGTGGGCCTGGAATAGGCATTCCCACTAGCCACATGGGAAGTTACAGAAGATGCTTTCAAATAACCACAGTGGAGGCAAGTCAGCTTTGGATTCAGCTTATGTGGGTGACAGGAAGCAGTGCTCAAAGACGTAAGTGGGCCTGGAATAGGCATTCCGACTAGCCACATGGGAAGTTACAGAAGATGCTTTGAAATAACCGCAGTGGAGGCAAGTCAGCTTTGGATTCAGCTTATGTGGGTGAAAGGAAGCAGTGCTCAAAGACGTAAGTGGGCCTGGAATAGGCATTCCCACTAGCCACATGGGAAGTTACAGAAGAAGCTTTGAAATAACCGCAGTGGAGGCAAGTCGGCTTTGGATTCAGCTTATGTGGGTGAAAGGAAGCAGTGCAGAACGCCGCATTGAAGGAATCATTGACATCATTGCACTAGATGCTGAAACAGCTTTCAATGTGCTTTCCGTGTCTGTCCTGTGTGCGTGCACTCTGAGCACCTGAGTGAAGTCTACTGTGTGGAGCTGTCTTCGGCTGAGCAGCAGATGGTCGCTTGTGGGGCCAGTCATATGCGGCCTTGCTATGGAAGACTTTCTGTGGGAAAAATTCACGCGTACAACGAATTTTTCTTGCAGTGTGCTTTCAGAGTCTGTCTTGTGTGCCTGCACTCTGAGCTTCTGGGCGATTAATCCTGTGTAGTGCTCGCTTTTGCTGAGCGGGGTCAGGCGCTCGCTTCTTTGCCATTTTAATGAAGTCTTGCAGAGGAAGGCTGGCTTTCAGAAAAATTCCCGCATACAACGAATTTACCTTGTAATTCTCAAAAGTTTCGTTTTTCTGCTACTTCTTGGCAGCTTCAGAGAGGCCCAGGTTGTCTGGGTGGTATGGAAGCCGGTCTCCCATGCCACAGTCTGAGCTTTGAATCTTGAGTGCCCATTTTTCAGTCCCCAAGCATCATGTAAGCAACAGTTGTGTGAAAGCTTCTCCAAAGCGTGGTTGTGATGAGGCCCCAGACCTCAGAGCTGTTGTCCTGCAGAGAAGGTTCTGGGACTGTCTCAGACCATGTGTTTGCTACTCAGCCATATTGAGAAAGGCAGCCAAACACTGCTGTGAACAGTAGAGCTCCTTGCATATACTTATACTCCCAGATACGAGAATACTGTGAAGAGGTTTTCTGCCCAGCCTCAGGGGAAGAGGCAAAGAAAGCTGCTTTCTGCACAGCATTGGAAGTAGGACGGATGGGCGTTCTTTTCGACAGGTGAAATGCAGGGAGGACCAGGAGCCTCGGTCAAGTAAGCTCCTCCTATGGCTAGTGCAGCTTAATCCAAACGTGCAATCGAAATTTTTTGGGGGTCACTTAGATCAATCTTCACTATCTAACACTTTCAGTTGCTTTCTCCAAATTCATACACCGTGGAATGCCCAACCTTACGTGTGCATGGTGTCCTCTCTGAATCCAGCTTAAGTCCGAAACATACGTGTGCTGAGAGTAGGACTTGCAACAAGTTTTAGGGAAGAGGCTGTTGGAGTCCTTCATCTGATCATCATTTCATCAGAACAAAGCTTTTCTCTGGGCCACAACTCTATCAGCCTGAACTGACCACGTGCAGCACAGCACTCTCGTGATCTACATGGAGAAACCATCCTTTGCTGTGTTTCTAAAGCTAAATGCTTAAGGGCAGCCCTAAGACCTCTGCATTCAAGCACACTGAAGAAGGACTTTCATGCTTGGATCTTTCGTCCAAAGACTTGGAATCATGCGGGAGGTCCTGGTTTCCTGTAGGTGCTAGAAGAGGACGCAAAAGGCCAACTCATCCCTTTACTAGCAAGGCCATGATGACGCCTTAGCTGTAACGTGTCCGAAACTGCTGCAGGAGAGCCTTATGCCAGACTTTGAAATAGGAAACTGTCCACCGTGCACTGAGGAGACACTCCCTGAGAGAACACAAGGTTGCTTTCGCCTTGCATACAATTTGCTCCTATGTGGTATGGAAACCAGTAAACGTTGTAGTGGAAGGCTGTACTCTCTATACGGCCTCTATCTCAAAGAAGTAAGTGGGCCTGGAATACTCATTCCCACTAGCCACATGGGAAGTTACAGAAGATGCTTTGAAATAACCGCAGTGGAGGCAAGTCGGCTTTGGATTCAGCTTATGTGGGTGAAAGGAAGCAGTGCTCAAATACGTAAGTGGGCCTGGAATAGGCATTCCCACTAGCCACATGGGAAGTTACAGGAGATGCTTTGAAATAACCGCAGTGGAGGCAAGTCGGCTTTGGATTCAGCTTATGTGGGTGAAAGGAAGCAGTGCAGAAAGCCGCATTCAAGGAATCATTGACATCATTGCACTAGATGCTGAAACAGCTTTCAATGTGCTTTCCGTGTCTGTCCTGTGTTCGTGCACTCTGAGCACCTGAGTGAAGTCTACTGTGTGGAGCTGTCTTCGGCTGAGTAGCAGATGGTCGCTTGTGGGGCCAGTCATATGCGGCCTTGCTGTGGAAGACTTTCTGTGAGAAAAATTCACACGTACAACGAATTTTTCTTGCAGTGTGCTTTCAGAGTCTGTCTTGTGTGCCTGCACTCTGAGCTTCTGGGCGATTAATCCTGTGTAGTGCTCGCTTTTGCTGAGCGGCATCAGGCGCTCGCTTCTTTGCCATTTCAATGAAGTCTTGCAGAGAAAGGCTGGCTTACAGAAAAATTCCCGCATACAACGAATTTACCTTGTAATTCTCAAAAGTTTCGTTTTTCTGCTACTTCTTGGCAGCTTCAGAGAGGCCCAGGTTGTCTGGGTGGTATGGAAGCCGTTCTCCCATGCCACAGTCTGAGCTTTGAAAACTGAGTGCCCATTTTTCAGTCCCCAAGCATCATGTAAGCAACAGTTGTGTGAAAGCTTCTCCAAAGTGTGGTTGTGATGAAGCCCCAGATCTCAGAGCTGTTGTCCTGCAGAGAAGGCTCTGGGACTGTCTTGGACCATGTGTTTGCTACTCAGCCATATTGAGAAAGGCAGCCAAACACTGCTGTGAACAGTAGAGCTTCTTGCATATACTTATACTCCCAGATACGAGATTACTGTGAAGATGTTTGCTGCCCAGCCTCAGGGGAAGAGGCAAAGAAAGCTGCTTTCTGCACAGCATTGGAAGTAGGATGGATGGGCGTTCTTTTCGACAGGTGAAATGCAGGGAGGACCAGGAGCCTCGGTCAAGTAAGCTCCTCCTATGGCTAGTGCAGCTTAATTCAAACGTGCAATGGAAATTTTTCTGGGGTCACTGAGATAAAATTTCACTATCTAACACTTTCAGTTGCTTTCTATAAATTCATACACCATGGAATGCCCAACCTTGCGTGTGCATGGTGTCCTCTCTGAATCCAGCTTAAGTCCGAAACATACGTGTGCTGAGAGTAGGACTTGCAACAAGTTTTAGGGAAGAGGCTGTTGGAGTCCTTCATCTGATCATCATTTCATCAGAACAAAGCTTTTCTCTGGGCCACAACTCTATCAGCCTGAACTGACCACGTGCAGCACAGCACTCTCGTGATGTACATGGAGAAACCATCCTTTGCTGTGTTTCTAAAGCTAAATGCTTAAGGCCAGATCTAAGACCTCTGCATTCAAGCACACTGAAGAAGGACTTTCATGCTTGGATCTTTCGTCCAAAGACTTGGAATCATGCGGGAGGTCCTGGTTTCCTGTAGGTGCTAGAAGAGGACGCAAAAGGCCACCTCATCCCTTTACTAGCAAGGCCATGATGACGCCGTAGCTGTAAAGTGTCCAAAACCGCTGCAGGAGAGCCTTATGCCAGACTTTGAAATAGGAAACTGTCCACCGTGCACTGAGGAGACCTTCCCTGAGAGAACACAAGGTTGCTTTCGCCTTGCATACAATTTGCTCCTATGTGGTATGGAAACCAGTAAACGTTGTAGTGGAAGGCTGTACTCTCTATACGGCCTCTATCTCAAAGACGTAAGTGGGCCTGGAATAGGCATTCCCACTAGCCACATGGGAAGTTACAGAAGATGCTTTCAAATAACCACAGTGGAGGCAAGTCAGCTTTGGATTCAGCTTATATGGGTGAAAGGAAGCAGTGCTCAAAGACGTAAGTGGGCCTGGAATAGGCATTCCCACTAGCCACATGGGAAGTTACAGAAGATGCTTTGAAATAACCGCAGTGGAGGCAAGTCAGCTTTGGATACAGCTTATGTGGGTGAAAGGAAGCAGTGCTCAAAGACGTAAGTGGGCCTGGAATAGGCATTCCCACTAGCCACATGGGAAGTTACAGAAGATGCTTTGAAATAACCGCAGTGGAGGCAATGAGCTTTGGATTCAGCTTATGTGGGTGAAAGGAAGCAGTGCAGAACGCCGCATTCAAGGAATCATTGACATCATTGCACTAGATGCTGAAACAGTTTTCAATGTGCTTTCCGTGTCTGTCCTGTGTGCGTGCACTCTGAGCACCTGAGTGAAGTCTACTGTGAGGAGCTGTCTTCGGCTGAGCAGCAGATGGTCGCTTGTGGGGCCAGTCATATGCGGCCTTGCTGTGGAAGACTTTCTGTGAGAAAAATTCACGCGTACAACGAATTTTTCTTGCAGTGTGCTTTCAGAGTCTGTCTTGTGTGCCTGCACTCTGAGCTTCTGGGAGATTAATCCTGTGTAGTGCTCGCTTTTCCTGAGCGGCGACAGTCGCTCGCTTCTTTGCCATTTTAGTGAAGTCTTGCAGAGGAAGGCTGGCTTTCAGAAAAATTCCCGCATACAACGAATTTACCTTGTAATTCTCAAAAGTTTCGTTTTTCTGCTACTTCTTGGCAGCTTCAGAGAGGCCCAGGTTGTCTGGGTGGTATGGAAGCCGGTCTCCCATGCCACAGTCTGAGCTTCGAAACCTGAGTGCCCATTTTTCAGTCCCCAAGCATCATGTAAGCAACAGTTGTGTGAAAGCTTCTCCAAAGCGTGGTTGTGATGAGGCCCCAGACCTCAGAGCTGTTGTCCTGCAGAGAACGCTCTGGGACTGTCTCAGACCATGTGTTTGCTACTCAGCCATATTGAGAAAGGCAGCCAAACACTGCTGTGAACAGTAGAGCTTCTTGCATATACTTATACTCCCAGATACGAGATTACTGTGAAGAGGTTTGCTGCCCAGCCTCAGGGGAAGAGGCAAAGAAAGCTGCTTTCTGCACAGCATTGAAAGTAGGACAGATGGGCGTTCTTTTTGACAGGTGAAATGCAGGGAGGACCAGGAGCCTCGGTCAAGTAAGCTCCTCCTATGGCTAGTGCAGCTTAATCCAAACGTGCAATGGAAATTTTTCTGGGGTCACTGAGATAAAATTTCACTATCTAACACATTCAGTTGCTTTCTATAAATTCACACACCGTGGAATGCCCAACCGTACATGTGCATAGTGTCCTCTCTGAATTCAGCTTAAGTCCGAAACATACGTGTGCTGAGAGTAGGACTTGCAACAAGTTTTAGGGAAGAGGCTGTTGGAGTCCTTCATCTGATCATCATTTCATCAGAACAAAGCTTTTCTCTGGGCCACAACTCTATCAGCCTGAACTGACCACGTGCAGCACAGCACTCTCGTGATCTACATGGAGAAACCATCCTTTGCTGTGTTTCTAAAGCTAAATGCTTAAGGGCAGCCCTAAGACCTCTGCATTCAAGCACACTGAAGAAGGCCTTTCATGCTTGGATCTTTCGTCCAAAGACTTGGAATCATGCGGGAGGTCCTGGTTTCCTGTAGGTGCTAGAAGAGGACGCAAAAGGCCACCTCATCCCTTTACTAGCAAGGCCATGATGACGCCTTAGCTGTAAAGTGTCCGAAACTGCTGCAGGAGAGCCTTATGCCAGACTTTGAAATAGGAAACTGTCCACCGTGCACTGAGGAGACCCTCCCTGAGAGAACACAAGGTTGCTTTCGCCTTGCATACAATTTGCTCCTATGTGGTATGGAAACCAGTAAACGTTGTAGTGGAAGGCTGTACTCTCTATACGACCTGAATCTCAAAGACGTAAGTGGGCCTGGAATAGGCATTCCCAATAGCCACATGGGAAGTTACAGAAGATGCTTTCAAATAACAACAGTGGAGGCAAGACAGCTTTGGATTCAGCTTATGTGGGTGAAAGGAAGCAGTGCTCAAAGACGTAAGTGGGCCTGGAATAGGCATTCCCACTAGCCACATGGGAAGTTACAGAAGATGCTTTCAAATAACCACAGTGGAGGCAAGTCAGCTTTGGATTCAGCTTATGTGGGTGAAAGGAAGCAGTGCTCAAAGACGTAAGTGGGCCTGGAATAGGCATTCAAACTAGCCACATGGGAAGTTACAGAAGATGCTTTGAAATAACCGCAGTGGAGGCAAGTCGGCTTTGGATTCAGCTTATGTGGGTGAACTGAAGCAGTGCAGAATGCCACATTCAAGGAATCATTGAAATCATTGCACTAGATGCTTTAACATCTTTCAATGTGCTTTCCGTGTCTGTCCTGTGTGCGTGCACTCTGTGCACCTGAGTGAAGTCTACTGTGTGGAGCTGTCTTCGGCTGAGCAGCAGATGGTCGCTTGTGGGGCCAGTCATATGCGGGCTTGCTGTGGAAGACTTTCTGTGAGAAAAATTCACGCGTACAACGAATTTTTCTTGAAGTGTGCTTTCAGAGTCTGTCTTGTGTGCCTGCACTCTGAGCTTCTGGTCGATTAATCCTGTGTAGTGCTCGCTTTTGCTGAGCGGCGTCAGGCGCTCGCTTCTTTGCCATTTTAGTGAAGTCTTGCAGAGGAAGGCTGGCTTTCAGAAAAATTCCCGCATACAACGAATTTACCTTGTAATTCTCAAAAGTTTCGTTTTTCTGCTACTTCTTGGCAGCTTCAGAGAGGCCCAGGTTTTCTGGGTGGTATGGAAGCCGGTCTCCCATGCCACAGTCTGAGCTTTGAACCTTGAGTGCCCATTTTTCAGTCCCCAAGCATCATGTAAGCAACAGTTGTGTGAAAGCTTCTCCAAAGCGTGGTTGTGATGAGGCCCCAGACCTCAGAGCTGTTGTCCTGCAGAGAAGGTTCTGGGACTGTCTCAGACCATGTGTTTGCTACTCAGCCATATTGAGAAAGGCAGCCAAACACTGCTGTGAACAGTAGAGCTTCTTGCATATACTTATACTCCCAGATACGAGAATACTGTGAAGAGGTTTTCTGCCCAGCCTCAGGGGAAGAGGCAAAGAAAGCTGCTTTCTGCACAGCATTGGAAGTAGGACGGATGGGCGTTCTTTTCGACAGGTGAAATGCAGGGAGGACCAGGAGCCTCGGTCAAGTAAGCTCCTCCTATGGCTAGTGCAGCTTAATCCAAACGTGCAATCGAAAATTTTCTGGGCTCACTGAGATCAATCTTCCCTAACACTTTCAGTTGCTTTCTCCAAATTCATACACCATGGAATGCCCAACCTTACGTGTGCATGGTGTCCTCTCTGAATCCAGCTTAAGTCCGAAACATACGTGTGCTGAGAGTAGGACTTGCAACAAGTTTTAGGGAAGAGGCTGTTGGAGTCCTTCATCTGATCATCATTTCATCAGAACAAAGCTTTTCTCTGGGCCACAACTCTATCAGCCTGAACTGACCACGTGCAGCACAGCACTCTCGTGATCTACATGGAGAAACCATCCTTTGCTGTGTTTCTAAAGCTAAATGCTTAAGGGCAGCCCTAAGACCTCTGCATTCAAGCACACTGAAGAAGGCCTTTCATGCTTGGATCTTTCGTCCAAAGACTTGGAATCATGCGGGAGGTCCTGGTTTCCTGTAGGTGCTAGAAGAGGACGCAAAAGGCCACCTCATCCCTTTAATAGCAAGGCCATGATGATGCCTTAGCTGTAAAGTGTCCGAAACTGCTGCAGGAGAGCCTTATGACAGACTTTGAAATAGGAAACTGTCCACCGTGCACTGAGGAGACCCTCCCTGAGAGAACACAAGGTTGCTTTCGCCTTGCATACAATTTGCTCCTATGTGGTATGGAAACCAGTAAACGTTGTAGTGGAAGGCTGTACTCTCTATACGGCCTCTATCTCAAAGACGTAAGTGGGCCTGGAATAGGCATTCCCACTAGCCACATGGGAAGTTACAGAAGATGCTTTCAAATAACCACAGTGGAGGCAAGTCAGCTTTGGATTCAGCTTATGTGGGTGACAGGAAGCAGTGCTCAAAGACGTAAGTGGGCCTGGAATAGGCATTCCGACTAGCCACATGGGAAGTTACAGAAGATGCTTTGAAATAACCGCAGTGGAGGCAAGTCAGCTTTGGATTCAGCTTATGTGGGTGAAAGGAAGCAGTGCTCAAAGACGTAAGTGGGCCTGGAATAGGCATTCCCACTAGCCACATGGGAAGTTACAGAAGAAGCTTTGAAATAACCGCAGTGGAGGCAAGTCGGCTTTGGATTCAGCTTATGTGGGTGAAAGGAAGCAGTGCAGAACGCCGCATTGAAGGAATCATTGACATCATTGCACTAGATGCTGAAACAGCTTTCAATGTGCTTTCCGTGTCTGTCCTGTGTGCGTGCACTCTGAGCACCTGAGTGAAGTCTACTGTGTGGAGCTGTCTTCGGCTGAGCAGCAGATGGTCGCTTGTGGGGCCAGTCATATGCGGCCTTGCTATGGAAGACTTTCTGTGAGAAAAATTCACGCGTACAACGAATTTTTCTTGCAGTGTGCTTTCAGAGTCTGTCTTGTGTGCCTGCACTCTGAGCTTCTGGGCGATTAATCCTGTGTAGTGCTCGCTTTTGCTGAGCGGGGTCAGGCGCTCGCTTCTTTGCCATTTTAATGAAGTCTTGCAGAGGAAGGCTGGCTTTCAGAAAAATTCCCGCATACAACGAATTTACCTTGTAATTCTCAAAAGTTTCGTTTTTCTGCTACTTCTTGGCAGCTTCAGAGAGGCCCAGGTTGTCTGGGTGGTATGGAAGCCGGTCTCCCATGCCACAGTCTGAGCTTTGAATCTTGAGTGCCCATTTTTCAGTCCCCAAGCATCATGTAAGCAACAGTTGTGTGAAAGCTTCTCCAAAGCGTGGTTGTGATGAGGCCCCAGACCTCAGAGCTGTTGTCCTGCAGAGAAGGTTCTGGGACTGTCTCAGACCATGTGTTTGCTACTCAGCCATATTGAGAAAGGCAGCCAAACACTGCTGTGAACAGTAGAGCTCCTTGCATATACTTATACTCCCAGATACGAGAATACTGTGAAGAGGTTTTCTGCCCAGCCTCAGGGGAAGAGGCAAAGAAAGCTGCTTTCTGCACAGCATTGGAAGTAGGACGGATGGGCGTTCTTTTCGACAGGTGAAATGCAGGGAGGACCAGGAGCCTCGGTCAAGTAAGCTCCTCCTATGGCTAGTGCAGCTTAATCCAAACGTGCAATCGAAATTTTTTGGGGGTCACTTAGATCAATCTTCACTATCTAACACTTTCAGTTGCTTTCTCCAAATTCATACACCGTGGAATGCCCAACCTTACGTGTGCATGGTGTCCTCTCTGAATCCAGCTTAAGTCCGAAACATACGTGTGCTGAGAGTAGGACTTGCAACAAGTTTTAGGGAAGAGGCTGTTGGAGTCCTTCATCTGATCATCATTTCATCAGAACAAAGCTTTTCTCTGGGCCACAACTCTATCAGCCTGAACTGACCACGTGCAGCACAGCACTCTCGTGATCTACATGGAGAAACCATCCTTTGCTGTGTTTCTAAAGCTAAATGCTTAAGGGCAGCCCTAAGACCTCTGCATTCAAGCACACTGAAGAAGGACTTTCATGCTTGGATCTTTCGTCCAAAGACTTGGAATCATGCGGGAGGTCCTGGTTTCCTGTAGGTGCTAGAAGAGGACGCAAAAGGCCAACTCATCCCTTTACTAGCAAGGCCATGATGACGCCTTAGCTGTAACGTGTCCGAAACTGCTGCAGGAGAGCCTTATGCCAGACTTTGAAATAGGAAACTGTCCACCGTGCACTGAGGAGACACTCCCTGAGAGAACACAAGGTTGCTTTCGCCTTGCATACAATTTGCTCCTATGTGGTATGGAAACCAGTAAACGTTGTAGTGGAAGGCTGTACTCTCTATACGGCCTCTATCTCAAAGAAGTAAGTGGGCCTGGAATACTCATTCCCACTAGCCACATGGGAAGTTACAGAAGATGCTTTGAAATAACCGCAGTGGAGGCAAGTCGGCTTTGGATTCAGCTTATGTGGGTGAAAGGAAGCAGTGCTCAAATACGTAAGTGGGCCTGGAATAGGCATTCCCACTAGCCACATGGGAAGTTACAGGAGATGCTTTGAAATAACCGCAGTGGAGGCAAGTCGGCTTTGGATTCAGCTTATGTGGGTGAAAGGAAGCAGTGCAGAAAGCCGCATTCAAGGAATCATTGACATCATTGCACTAGATGCTGAAACAGCTTTCAATGTGCTTTCCGTGTCTGTCCTGTGTTCGTGCACTCTGAGCACCTGAGTGAAGTCTACTGTGTGGAGCTGTCTTCGGCTGAGTAGCAGATGGTCGCTTGTGGGGCCAGTCATATGCGGCCTTGCTGTGGAAGACTTTCTGTGAGAAAAATTCACACGTACAACGAATTTTTCTTGCAGTGTGCTTTCAGAGTCTGTCTTGTGTGCCTGCACTCTGAGCTTCTGGGCGATTAATCCTGTGTAGTGCTCGCTTTTGCTGAGCGGCATCAGGCGCTCGCTTCTTTGCCATTTCAATGAAGTCTTGCAGAGAAAGGCTGGCTTACAGAAAAATTCCCGCATACAACGAATTTACCTTGTAATTCTCAAAAGTTTCGTTTTTCTGCTACTTCTTGGCAGCTTCAGAGAGGCCCAGGTTGTCTGGGTGGTATGGAAGCCGTTCTCCCATGCCACAGTCTGAGCTTTGAAAACTGAGTGCCCATTTTTCAGTCCCCAAGCATCATGTAAGCAACAGTTGTGTGAAAGCTTCTCCAAAGTGTGGTTGTGATGAAGCCCCAGATCTCAGAGCTGTTGTCCTGCAGAGAAGGCTCTGGGACTGTCTTGGACCATGTGTTTGCTACTCAGCCATATTGAGAAAGGCAGCCAAACACTGCTGTGAACAGTAGAGCTTCTTGCATATACTTATACTCCCAGATACGAGATTACTGTGAAGATGTTTGCTGCCCAGCCTCAGGGGAAGAGGCAAAGAAAGCTGCTTTCTGCACAGCATTGGAAGTAGGATGGATGGGCGTTCTTTTCGACAGGTGAAATGCAGGGAGGACCAGGAGCCTCGGTCAAGTAAGCTCCTCCTATGGCTAGTGCAGCTTAATTCAAACGTGCAATGGAAATTTTTCTGGGGTCACTGAGATAAAATTTCACTATCTAACACTTTCAGTTGCTTTCTATAAATTCATACACCATGGAATGCCCAACCTTGCGTGTGCATGGTGTCCTCTCTGAATCCAGCTTAAGTCCGAAACATACGTGTGCTGAGAGTAGGACTTGCAACAAGTTTTAGGGAAGAGGCTGTTGGAGTCCTTCATCTGATCATCATTTCATCAGAACAAAGCTTTTCTCTGGGCCACAACTCTATCAGCCTGAACTGACCACGTGCAGCACAGCACTCTCGTGATGTACATGGAGAAACCATCCTTTGCTGTGTTTCTAAAGCTAAATGCTTAAGGCCAGATCTAAGACCTCTGCATTCAAGCACACTGAAGAAGGACTTTCATGCTTGGATCTTTCGTCCAAAGACTTGGAATCATGCGGGAGGTCCTGGTTTCCTGTAGGTGCTAGAAGAGGACGCAAAAGGCCACCTCATCCCTTTACTAGCAAGGCCATGATGACGCCGTAGCTGTAAAGTGTCCAAAACCGCTGCAGGAGAGCCTTATGCCAGACTTTGAAATAGGAAACTGTCCACCGTGCACTGAGGAGACCTTCCCTGAGAGAACACAAGGTTGCTTTCGCCTTGCATACAATTTGCTCCTATGTGGTATGGAAACCAGTAAACGTTGTAGTGGAAGGCTGTACTCTCTATACGGCCTCTATCTCAAAGACGTAAGTGGGCCTGGAATAGGCATTCCCACTAGCCACATGGGAAGTTACAGAAGATGCTTTCAAATAACCACAGTGGAGGCAAGTCAGCTTTGGATTCAGCTTATATGGGTGAAAGGAAGCAGTGCTCAAAGACGTAAGTGGGCCTGGAATAGGCATTCCCACTAGCCACATGGGAAGTTACAGAAGATGCTTTGAAATAACCGCAGTGGAGGCAAGTCAGCTTTGGATACAGCTTATGTGGGTGAAAGGAAGCAGTGCTCAAAGACGTAAGTGGGCCTGGAATAGGCATTCCCACTAGCCACATGGGAAGTTACAGAAGATGCTTTGAAATAACCGCAGTGGAGGCAATGAGCTTTGGATTCAGCTTATGTGGGTGAAAGGAAGCAGTGCAGAACGCCGCATTCAAGGAATCATTGACATCATTGCACTAGATGCTGAAACAGTTTTCAATGTGCTTTCCGTGTCTGTCCTGTGTGCGTGCACTCTGAGCACCTGAGTGAAGTCTACTGTGAGGAGCTGTCTTCGGCTGAGCAGCAGATGGTCGCTTGTGGGGCCAGTCATATGCGGCCTTGCTGTGGAAGACTTTCTGTGAGAAAAATTCACGCGTACAACGAATTTTTCTTGCAGTGTGCTTTCAGAGTCTGTCTTGTGTGCCTGCACTCTGAGCTTCTGGGAGATTAATCCTGTGTAGTGCTCGCTTTTCCTGAGCGGCGACAGTCGCTCGCTTCTTTGCCATTTTAGTGAAGTCTTGCAGAGGAAGGCTGGCTTTCAGAAAAATTCCCGCATACAACGAATTTACCTTGTAATTCTCAAAAGTTTCGTTTTTCTGCTACTTCTTGGCAGCTTCAGAGAGGCCCAGGTTGTCTGGGTGGTATGGAAGCCGGTCTCCCATGCCACAGTCTGAGCTTCGAAACCTGAGTGCCCATTTTTCAGTCCCCAAGCATCATGTAAGCAACAGTTGTGTGAAAGCTTCTCCAAAGCGTGGTTGTGATGAGGCCCCAGACCTCAGAGCTGTTGTCCTGCAGAGAACGCTCTGGGACTGTCTCAGACCATGTGTTTGCTACTCAGCCATATTGAGAAAGGCAGCCAAACACTGCTGTGAACAGTAGAGCTTCTTGCATATACTTATACTCCCAGATACGAGATTACTGTGAAGAGGTTTGCTGCCCAGCCTCAGGGGAAGAGGCAAAGAAAGCTGCTTTCTGCACAGCATTGAAAGTAGGACAGATGGGCGTTCTTTTTGACAGGTGAAATGCAGGGAGGACCAGGAGCCTCGGTCAAGTAAGCTCCTCCTATGGCTAGTGCAGCTTAATCCAAACGTGCAATGGAAATTTTTCTGGGGTCACTGAGATAAAATTTCACTATCTAACACATTCAGTTGCTTTCTATAAATTCACACACCGTGGAATGCCCAACCGTACATGTGCATAGTGTCCTCTCTGAATTCAGCTTAAGTCCGAAACATACGTGTGCTGAGAGTAGGACTTGCAACAAGTTTTAGGGAAGAGGCTGTTGGAGTCCTTCATCTGATCATCATTTCATCAGAACAAAGCTTTTCTCTGGGCCACAACTCTATCAGCCTGAACTGACCACGTGCAGCACAGCACTCTCGTGATCTACATGGAGAAACCATCCTTTGCTGTGTTTCTAAAGCTAAATGCTTAAGGGCAGCCCTAAGACCTCTGCATTCAAGCACACTGAAGAAGGCCTTTCATGCTTGGATCTTTCGTCCAAAGACTTGGAATCATGCGGGAGGTCCTGGTTTCCTGTAGGTGCTAGAAGAGGACGCAAAAGGCCACCTCATCCCTTTACTAGCAAGGCCATGATGACGCCTTAGCTGTAAAGTGTCCGAAACTGCTGCAGGAGAGCCTTATGCCAGACTTTGAAATAGGAAACTGTCCACCGTGCACTGAGGAGACCCTCCCTGAGAGAACACAAGGTTGCTTTCGCCTTGCATACAATTTGCTCCTATGTGGTATGGAAACCAGTAAACGTTGTAGTGGAAGGCTGTACTCTCTATACGACCTGAATCTCAAAGACGTAAGTGGGCCTGGAATAGGCATTCCCAATAGCCACATGGGAAGTTACAGAAGATGCTTTCAAATAACAACAGTGGAGGCAAGACAGCTTTGGATTCAGCTTATGTGGGTGAAAGGAAGCAGTGCTCAAAGACGTAAGTGGGCCTGGAATAGGCATTCCCACTAGCCACATGGGAAGTTACAGAAGATGCTTTCAAATAACCACAGTGGAGGCAAGTCAGCTTTGGATTCAGCTTATGTGGGTGAAAGGAAGCAGTGCTCAAAGACGTAAGTGGGCCTGGAATAGGCATTCAAACTAGCCACATGGGAAGTTACAGAAGATGCTTTGAAATAACCGCAGTGGAGGCAAGTCGGCTTTGGATTCAGCTTATGTGGGTGAACTGAAGCAGTGCAGAATGCCACATTCAAGGAATCATTGAAATCATTGCACTAGATGCTTTAACATCTTTCAATGTGCTTTCCGTGTCTGTCCTGTGTGCGTGCACTCTGTGCACCTGAGTGAAGTCTACTGTGTGGAGCTGTCTTCGGCTGAGCAGCAGATGGTCGCTTGTGGGGCCAGTCATATGCGGGCTTGCTGTGGAAGACTTTCTGTGAGAAAAATTCACGCGTACAACGAATTTTTCTTGAAGTGTGCTTTCAGAGTCTGTCTTGTGTGCCTGCACTCTGAGCTTCTGGTCGATTAATCCTGTGTAGTGCTCGCTTTTGCTGAGCGGCGTCAGGCGCTCGCTTCTTTGCCATTTTAGTGAAGTCTTGCAGAGGAAGGCTGGCTTTCAGAAAAATTCCCGCATACAACGAATTTACCTTGTAATTCTCAAAAGTTTCGTTTTTCTGCTACTTCTTGGCAGCTTCAGAGAGGCCCAGGTTTTCTGGGTGGTATGGAAGCCGGTCTCCCATGCCACAGTCTGAGCTTTGAACCTTGAGTGCCCATTTTTCAGTCCCCAAGCATCATGTAAGCAACAGTTGTGTGAAAGCTTCTCCAAAGCGTGGTTGTGATGAGGCCCCAGACCTCAGAGCTGTTGTCCTGCAGAGAAGGTTCTGGGACTGTCTCAGACCATGTGTTTGCTACTCAGCCATATTGAGAAAGGCAGCCAAACACTGCTGTGAACAGTAGAGCTTCTTGCATATACTTATACTCCCAGATACGAGAATACTGTGAAGAGGTTTTCTGCCCAGCCTCAGGGGAAGAGGCAAAGAAAGCTGCTTTCTGCACAGCATTGGAAGTAGGACGGATGGGCGTTCTTTTCGACAGGTGAAATGCAGGGAGGACCAGGAGCCTCGGTCAAGTAAGCTCCTCCTATGGCTAGTGCAGCTTAATCCAAACGTGCAATCGAAATTTTTCTGGGGTCACTGAGATAAATTTTCACTATCTAACACTTTCAGTTGCTTTCTCCAAAATCATACACCGTGGAATGCCCAACCTTACGTGTGCATGGTGTCCTCTCTGAATTCAGCTTAAGTCCGAAACATACGTGTGCTGAGAGTAGGACTTGCAACAAGTTTTAGGGAAGAGGCAGTTGGAGTCCTTCATCTGATCATCATTTCATCAGAACAAAGCTTTTCTCTGGGCCACAACTCTATCAGCCTGAACTGACCACGTGCAGCACAGCACTCTCGTGATCTACATGGAGAAACCATCCTTTGCTGTGTTTCTAAAGCTAAATGCTTAAGGGCAGCCCTAAGACCTCTGCATTCAAGCACACTGAAGAAGGCCTTTCATGCTTGGATCTTTCGTCCAAAGACTTGGAATCATGCGGGAGGTCCTGGTTTCCTGTAGGTGCTAGAAGAGGACGCAAAAGGCCACCTCATCCCTTTACTAGCAAGGCCATGATGACGCCGTAGCTGTAAAGTGTCCAAAACCGCTGCAGGAGAGCCTTATGCCAGACTTTGAAATAGGAAATTGTCCACCGTGCACTGAGGAGACCTTCCCTGAGAGAACACAAGGTTGCTTTCGCCTTGCATACAATTTGCTCCTATGTGGTATGGAAACCAGTAAACGTTGTAGTGGAAGGCTGTACTCTCTATACGGCCTCTATCTCAAAGACGTAAGTGGGCCTGGAATAGGCATTCCCACTAGCCACATGGGAAGTTACAGAAGATGCTTTGAAATAACTGCAGTGGAGGCAAGTCGGATTTGGATTCAGCTTATGTGGGTGAAAGGAAGCAGTGCAGAACGCCGCATTCAAGGAATCATTGACATCATTGCACTAGATGCTGAAACAGCTTTCAATGTGTTTTCCGTGTCTGTCCTATGTGCGTGCACTCTGAGCACCTGAGTGAAGTCTACTGTGTGGAGCTGTCTTTGGCTGAGCAGCAGATGGTCGCTTGTGGGGCTAGTCATATGCGGCCTTGCTCTGGAAGACTTTCTGTGAGAAATATTCCCGCGTACAACGAATTTTCTTGCAGTGTGCTTTCAGAGTCTGTCTTGTGTGCCTGCACTCTGAGCTTCTGGTCGATTAATCCTGTGTAGTGCTCGCTTTTGCTGAGACACGACAGGCGCTCGCTTCTTTGCCATTTTAGTGAAGTCCTGCAGAGGAAGGCTGGCTATCAGAAAAATTCCCGCATACAACGAATTTACCTTGTAATTCTCCAAAGTTTCGTTTTTCTGCTACTTCTTGGCAGCTTCAGAGAGGCCCAGGTTGTCTGGGTGGTATGGAAGCCGGTCTCCCATGCCACAGTCTGAGCTTTGAAACCTTGAGTGCCCATTTTTCAGTCCCCAAGCATCATGTAAGCAACAGGTGTGTGAAAGCTTCTCCAAAGCGTGGTTGTTATGAGGCCCCAGACTTCAGAGCTGTTGTCCTGCAGAGAACGCTCTGGGACTGTCTCAGACCATGTGATTTGCTAATGAGCCATACAGAGAAAGGCAGCCAAACACTGCTGTGAACAGTAGAGCTTCTTGCATATACTTATACTCCCAGATAAGAGAATACTGTGAAGAGGTTTTCTGCCCAGCCTCAGGGGAAGAGGCAAAGAAAGCTGCTTTCTGCACAGCATTGGAAGTAGGACGGATGGGCGTTCATTCGACAGGTGAAATGCAGGGAGGACCAGGAGCCTCGGTCAAGTAAGCTCCTCCTATGTCTAGTGCAGCGTAATCCAAACGTGCAATCGAAATTTTTTTGGGGTCACTTAGATCAATCTTCACTATCTAACACTTTCAGTTGCTTTCTCCAAATTCATACACCGTGGAATGCCCAACCTTACGTGTGCATGGTGTCCTCTCTGAATCCAGCTTAAGTCCGAAACATACGTGTGCTGAGAGTAGGACTTGCAACAAGTTTTAGGGAAGAGGCTGTTGGAGTCCTTCATCTGATCATCATTTCATCAGAACAAAGCTTTTCTCTGGGCCACAACTCTATCAGCCTGAACTGACCACGTGCAGCACAGCACTCTCGTGATCTACATGGAGAAACCATCCTTTGCTGTGTTTCTAAAGCTAAATGCTTAAGGGCAGCCCTAAGACCTCTGCATTCAAGCACACTGAAGAAGGACTTTCATGCTTGGATCTTTCGTCCAAAGACTTGGAATCATGCGGGAGGTCCTGGTTTCCTGTAGGTGCTAGAAGAGGACGCAAAAGGCCAACTCATCCCTTTACTAGCAAGGCCATGATGACGCCTTAGCTGTAACGTGTCCGAAACTGCTGCAGGAGAGCCTTATGCCAGACTTTGAAATAGGAAACTGTCCACCGTGCACTGAGGAGACACTCCCTGAGAGAACACAAGGTTGCTTTCGCCTTGCATACAATTTGCTCCTATGTGGTATGGAAACCAGTAAACGTTGTAGTGGAAGGCTGTACTCTCTATACGGCCTCTATCTCAAAGAAGTAAGTGGGCCTGGAATACTCATTCCCACTAGCCACATGGGAAGTTACAGAAGATGCTTTGAAATAACCGCAGTGGAGGCAAGTCGGCTTTGGATTCAGCTTATGTGGGTGAAAGGAAGCAGTGCTCAAATACGTAAGTGGGCCTGGAATAGGCATTCCCACTAGCCACATGGGAAGTTACAGAAGATGCTTTGAAATAACCGCAGTGGAGGCAAGTCGGCTTTGGATTCAGCTTATGTGGGTGAAAGGAAGCAGTGCAGAAAGCCGCATTCAAGGAATCATTGACATCATTGCACTAGATGCTGAAACAGCTTTCAATGTGCTTTCCGTGTCTGTCCTGTGTTCGTGCACTCTGAGCACCTGAGTGAAGTCTACTGTGTGGAGCTGTCTTCGGCTGAGTAGCAGATGGTCGCTTGTGGGGCCAGTCATATGCGGCCTTGCTGTGGAAGACTTTCTGTGAGAAAAATTCACACGTACAACGAATTTTTCTTGCAGTGTGCTTTCAGAGTCTGTCTTGTGTGCCTGCACTCTGAGCTTCTGGGCGATTAATCCTGTGTAGTGCTCGCTTTTGCTGAGCGGCGTCAGGCGCTCGCTTCTTTGCCATTTCAATGAAGTCTTGCAGAGGAAGGCTGGCTTACAGAAAAATTCCCGCATACAACGAATTTACCTTGTAATTCTCAAAAGTTTCGTTTTTCTGCTACTTCTTGGCAGCTTCAGAGAGGCCCAGGTTGTCTGGGTGGTATGGAAGCCGTTCTCCCATGCCACAGTCTGAGCTTTGAAAACTGAGTGCCCATTTTTCAGTCCCCAAGCATCATGTAAGCAACAGTTGTGTGAAAGCTTCTCCAAAGTGTGGTTGTGATGAAGCCCCAGACCTCAGAGCTGTTGTCCTGCAGAGAAGGCACTGGGAATGTCTCAGACCATGTGTTTGCTACTCAGCCATATTGAGAAAGGCAGCCAAACACTGCTGTGAACAGTAGAGCTTCTTGCATATACTTATACTCCCAGATACGAGATTACTGTGAAGATGTTTGCTGCCCAGCCTCAGGGGAAGAGGCAAAGAAAGCTGCTTTCTGCACAGCATTGGAAGTAGGATGGATGGGCGTTCTTTTCGACAGGTGAAATGCAGGGAGGACCAGGAGCCTCGGTCAAGTAAGCTCCTCCTATGGCTAGTGCAGCTTAATCCAAACGTGCAATGGAAATTTTTCTGGGGTCACTGAGATAAAATTTCACTATCTAACACTTTCAGTTGCTTTCTATAAATTCATACACCATGGAATGCCCAACCTTGCGTGTGCATGGTGTCCTCTCTGAATCCAGCTTAAGTCCGAAACATACGTGTGCTGAGAGTAGGACTTGCAACAAGTTTTAGGGAAGAGGCTGTTGGAGTCCTTCATCTGATCATCATTTCATCAGAACAAAGCTTTTCTCTGGGCCACAACTCTATCAGCCTGAACTGACCACGTGCAGCACAGCACTCTCGTGATGTACATGGAGAAACCATCCTTTGCTGTGTTTCTAAAGCTAAATGCTTAAGGCCAGCCCTAAGACCTCTGCATTCAAGCACACTGAAGAAGGCCTTTCATGCTTGGATCTTTCGTCCAAAGACTTGGAATCATGCGGGAGGTCCTGGTTTCCTGTAGGTGCTAGAAGAGGACGCAAAAGGCCACCTCATCCCTTTACTAGCAAGGCCATGATGACGCCGTAGCTGTAAAGTGTCCAAAACCGCTGCAGGAGAGCCTTATGCCAGACTTTGAAATAGGAAACTGTCCACCGTGCACTGAGGAGACCTTCCCTGAGAGAACACAAGGTTGCTTTCGCCTTGCATACAATTTGCTCCTATGTGGTATGGAAACCAGTAAACGTTGTAGTGGAAGGCTGTACTCTCTATACGGCCTCTATCTCAAAGACGTAAGTGGGCCTGGAATAGGCATTCCCACTAGCCACATGGGAAGTTACAGAAGATGCTTTCAAATAACCACAGTGGAGGCAAGTCAGCTTTGGATTCAGCTTATATGGGTGAAAGGAAGCAGTGCTCAAAGACGTAAGTGGGCCTGGAATAGGCATTCCCACTAGCCACATGGGAAGTTACAGAAGATGCTTTGAAATAACCGCAGTGGAGGCAAGTCAGCTTTGGATACAGCTTATGTGGGTGAAAGGAAGCAGTGCTCAAAGACGTAAGTGGGCCTGGAATAGGCATTCCCACTAGCCACATGGGAAGTTACAGAAGATGCTTTGAAATAACCGCATTGGAGGCAATGAGCTTTGGATTCAGCTTATGTGGGTGAAAGGAAGCAGTGCAGAACGCCGCATTCAAGGAATCATTGACATCATTGCACTAGATGCTGAAACAGTTTTCAATGTGCTTTCCGTGTCTGTCCTGTGTGCGTGCACTCTGAGCACCTGAGTGAAGTCTACTGTGAGGAGCTGTCTTCGGCTGAGCAGCAGATGGTCGCTTGTGGGGCCAGTCATATGCGGCCTTGCTGTGGAAGACTTTCTGTGAGAAAAATTCACGCGTACAACGAATTTTTCTTGCAGTGTGCTTTCAGAGTCTGTCTTGTGTGCCTGCACTCTGAGCTTCTGGGAGATTAATCCTGTGTAGTGCTCGCTTTTCCTGAGCGGTGACAGGCGCTAGCTTCTTTGCCATTTTAGTGAAGTCTTGCAGAGGAAGGCTGGCTTTCAGAAAAATTCCCGCATACAACGAATTTACCTTGTAATTCTCAAAAGTTTCGTTTTTCTGCTACTTCTTGGCAGCTTCAGAGAGGCCCAGGTTGTCTGGGTGGTATGGAAGCCGGTCTCCCATGCCACAGTCTGAGCTTCGTAACCTGAGTGCCCATTTTTCAGTCCCCAAGCATCATGTAAGCAACAGTTGTGTGAAAGCTTCTCCAAAGCGTGGTTGTGATGAGGCCCCAGACCTCAGAGCTGTTGTCCTGCAGAGAAGGCTCTGGGACTGTCTCAGACCATGTGTTTGCTACTCAGCCATATTGAGAAAGGCAGCCAAACACTGCTGTGAACAGTAGAGCTTCTTGCATATACTTATACTCCCAGATACGAGATTACTGTGAAGAGGTTTGCTGCCCAGCCTCAGGGGAAGAGGCAAAGAAAGCTGCTTTCTGCACAGCATTGAAAGTAGGACAGATGGGCGTTCTTTTTGACAGGTGAAATGCAGGGAGGACCAGGAGCCTCGGTCAAGTAAGCTCCTCCTATGGCTAGTGCAGCTTAATTCAAACGTGCAATGGAAATTTTTCTGGGGTCACTGAGATAAAATTTCACTATCTAACACATTCAGTTGCTTTCTATAAATTCATACACCGTGGAATGCCCAACCGTACATGTGCATAGTGTCCTCTCTGAATTCAGCTTAAGTCCGAAACATACGTGTGCTGAGAGTAGGACTTGCAACAAGTTTTAGGGAAGAGGCTGTTGGAGTCCTTCATCTGATCATCATTTCATCAGAACAAAGCTTTTCTCTGGGCCACAACTCTATCAGCCTGAACTGACCACGTGCAGCACAGCACTCTCGTGATCTACATGGAGAAACCATCCTTTGCTGTGTTTCTAAAGCTAAATGCTTAAGGGCAGCCCTAAGACCTCTGCATTCAAGCACACTGAAGAAGGCCTTTCATGCTTGGATCTTTCGTCCAAAGACTTGGAATCATGCAGGAGGTCCTGGTTTCCTGTAGGTGCTAGAAGAGGACGCAAAAGGCCACCTCATCCCTTTAATAGCAAGGCCATGATGATGCCTTAGCTGTAAAGTGTCCGAAACTGCTGCAGGAGAGCCTTATGCCAGACTTTGAAATAGGAAACTGTCCACCGTGCACTGAGGAGACCCTCCCTGAGAGAACACAAGGTTGCTTTCGCCTTGCATAAAATTTGCTCCTATGTGGTATGGAAACCAGTAAACGTTGTAGTGGAAGGCTGTACTCTCTATACGGCCTGAATCTCAAAGACGTAAGTGGGCCTGGAATAGGCATTCCCAATAGCCACATGGTAAGTTACAGAAGATGCTTTCAAATAACAACAGTGGAGGCAAGACAGCTTTGGATTCAGCTTATGTGGGTGAAAGGAAGCAGTGCTCAAAGACGTAAGTGGGCCTGGAATAGGCATTCCCACTAGCCACATGGGAAGTTACAGAAGATGCTTTGAAATAACCGCAGTGGAGGCAAGTCAGCTTTGGATTCAGCTTATGTGGGTGAAAGGAAGCAGTGCTCAAAGACGTAAGTGGGCCTGGAATAGGCATTCCCACTAGCCACATGGGAAGTTACAGAAGATGCTTTCAAATAACCACAGTGGAGGCAAGTCAGCTTTGGATTCAGCTTATGTGGGTGAAAGGAAGCAGTGCTCAAAGACGTAAGTGGGCCTGGAATAGGCATTCAAACTAGCCACATGGGAAGTTACAGAAGATGCTTTGAAATAACCGCAGTGGAGGCAAGTCGGCTTTGGATTCAGCTTATGTGGGTGAACTGAAGCAGTGCAGAATGCCACATTCAAGGAATCATTGAAATCATTGCACTAGATGCTTTAACATCTTTCAATGTGCTTTCCGTGTCTGTCCTGTGTGCGTGCACTCTGTGCACCTGAGTGAAGTCTACTGTGTGGAGCTGTCTTCGGCTGAGCAGCAGATGGTCGCTTGTGGGGCCAGTCATATGCGGGCTTGCTGTGGAAGACTTTCTGTGAGAAAAATTCACGCGTACAACGAATTTTTCTTGAAGTGTGCTTTCAGAGTCTGTCTTGTGTGCCTGCACTCTGAGCTTCTGGGCGATTAATCCTGTGTAGTGCTCGCTTTTGCTGAGCGGCGTCAGGCGCTCGCTTCTTTGCCATTTTAGTGAAGTCTTGCAGAGGAAGGCTGGCTTTCAGAAAAATTCCCGCATACAACGAATTTACCTTGTAATTCTCAAAAGTTTCGTTTTTCTGCTACTTCTTGGCAGCTTCAGAGAGGCCCAGGTTTTCTGGGTGGTATGGAAGCCGGTCTCCCATGCCACAGTCTGAGCTTTGAACCTTGAGTGCCCATTTTTCAGTCCCCAAGCATCATGTAAGCAACAGTTGTGTGAAAGCTTCTCCAAAGCGTGGTTGTGATGAGGCCCCAGACCTCAGAGCTGTTGTCCTGCAGAGAAGGTTCTGGGACTGTCTCAGACCATGTGTTTGCTACTCAGCCATATTGAGAAAGGCAGCCAAACACTGCTGTGAACAGTAGAGCTTCTTGCATATACTTATACTCCCAGATACGAGAATACTGTGAAGAGGTTTTCTGCCCAGCCTCAGGGGAAGAGGCAAAGAAAGCTGCTTTCTGCACAGCATTGGAAGTAGGACGGATGGGCGTTCTTTTCGACAGGTGAAATGCAGGGAGGACCAGGAGCCTCGGTCAAGTAAGCTCCTCCTATGGCTAGTGCAGCTTAATCCAAACGTGCAATCGAAATTTTTCTGGGGTCACTGAGATAAAATTTCACTATCTAACACTTTCAGTTGCTTTCTATAAATTCATACACCATGGAATGCCCAACCTTGCGTGTGCATGGTGTCCTCTCTGAATCCAGCTTAAGTCCGAAACATACGTGTGCTGAGAGTAGGACTTGCAACAAGTTTTAGGGAAGAGGCTGTTGGAGTCCTTCATCTGATCATCATTTCATCAGAACAAAGCTTTTCTCTGGGCCACAACTCTATCAGCCTGAACTGACCACGTGCAGCACAGCACTCTCGTGATGTACATGGAGAAACCATCCTTTGCTGTGTTTCTAAAGCTAAATGCTTAAGGCCAGCCCTAAGACCTCTGCATTCAAGCACACTGAAGAAGGCCTTTCATGCTTGGATCTTTCGTCCAAAGACTTGGAATCATGCGGGAGGTCCTGGTTTCCTGTAGGTGCTAGAAGAGGACGCAAAAGGCCACCTCATCCCTTTACTAGCAAGGCCATGATGACGCCGTAGCTGTAAAGTGTCCAAAACCGCTGCAGGAGAGCCTTATGCCAGACTTTGAAATAGGAAACTGTCCACCGTGCACTGAGGAGACCTTCCCTGAGAGAACACAAGGTTGCTTTCGCCTTGCATACAATTTGCTCCTATGTGGTATGGAAACCAGTAAACGTTGTAGTGGAAGGCTGTACTCTCTATACGGCCTCTATCTCAAAGACGTAAGTGGGCCTGGAATAGGCATTCCCACTAGCCACATGGGAAGTTACAGAAGATGCTTTCAAATAACCACAGTGGAGGCAAGTCAGCTTTGGATTCAGCTTATATGGGTGAAAGGAAGCAGTGCTCAAAGACGTAAGTGGGCCTGGAATAGGCATTCCCACTAGCCACATGGGAAGTTACAGAAGATGCTTTGAAATAACCGCAGTGGAGGCAAGTCAGCTTTGGATACAGCTTATGTGGGTGAAAGGAAGCAGTGCTCAAAGACGTAAGTGGGCCTGGAATAGGCATTCCCACTAGCCACATGGGAAGTTACAGAAGATGCTTTGAAATAACCGCATTGGAGGCAATGAGCTTTGGATTCAGCTTATGTGGGTGAAAGGAAGCAGTGCAGAACGCCGCATTCAAGGAATCATTGACATCATTGCACTAGATGCTGAAACAGTTTTCAATGTGCTTTCCGTGTCTGTCCTGTGTGCGTGCACTCTGAGCACCTGAGTGAAGTCTACTGTGAGGAGCTGTCTTCGGCTGAGCAGCAGATGGTCGCTTGTGGGGCCAGTCATATGCGGCCTTGCTGTGGAAGACTTTCTGTGAGAAAAATTCACGCGTACAACGAATTTTTCTTGCAGTGTGCTTTCAGAGTCTGTCTTGTGTGCCTGCACTCTGAGCTTCTGGGAGATTAATCCTGTGTAGTGCTCGCTTTTCCTGAGCGGTGACAGGCGCTAGCTTCTTTGCCATTTTAGTGAAGTCTTGCAGAGGAAGGCTGGCTTTCAGAAAAATTCCCGCATACAACGAATTTACCTTGTAATTCTCAAAAGTTTCGTTTTTCTGCTACTTCTTGGCAGCTTCAGAGAGGCCCAGGTTGTCTGGGTGGTATGGAAGCCGGTCTCCCATGCCACAGTCTGAGCTTCGTAACCTGAGTGCCCATTTTTCAGTCCCCAAGCATCATGTAAGCAACAGTTGTGTGAAAGCTTCTCCAAAGCGTGGTTGTGATGAGGCCCCAGACCTCAGAGCTGTTGTCCTGCAGAGAAGGCTCTGGGACTGTCTCAGACCATGTGTTTGCTACTCAGCCATATTGAGAAAGGCAGCCAAACACTGCTGTGAACAGTAGAGCTTCTTGCATATACTTATACTCCCAGATACGAGATTACTGTGAAGAGGTTTGCTGCCCAGCCTCAGGGGAAGAGGCAAAGAAAGCTGCTTTCTGCACAGCATTGAAAGTAGGACAGATGGGCGTTCTTTTTGACAGGTGAAATGCAGGGAGGACCAGGAGCCTCGGTCAAGTAAGCTCCTCCTATGGCTAGTGCAGCTTAATTCAAACGTGCAATGGAAATTTTTCTGGGGTCACTGAGATAAAATTTCACTATCTAACACATTCAGTTGCTTTCTATAAATTCATACACCGTGGAATGCCCAACCGTACATGTGCATAGTGTCCTCTCTGAATTCAGCTTAAGTCCGAAACATACGTGTGCTGAGAGTAGGACTTGCAACAAGTTTTAGGGAAGAGGCTGTTGGAGTCCTTCATCTGATCATCATTTCATCAGAACAAAGCTTTTCTCTGGGCCACAACTCTATCAGCCTGAACTGACCACGTGCAGCACAGCACTCTCGTGATCTACATGGAGAAACCATCCTTTGCTGTGTTTCTAAAGCTAAATGCTTAAGGGCAGCCCTAAGACCTCTGCATTCAAGCACACTGAAGAAGGCCTTTCATGCTTGGATCTTTCGTCCAAAGACTTGGAATCATGCAGGAGGTCCTGGTTTCCTGTAGGTGCTAGAAGAGGACGCAAAAGGCCACCTCATCCCTTTAATAGCAAGGCCATGATGATGCCTTAGCTGTAAAGTGTCCGAAACTGCTGCAGGAGAGCCTTATGCCAGACTTTGAAATAGGAAACTGTCCACCGTGCACTGAGGAGACCCTCCCTGAGAGAACACAAGGTTGCTTTCGCCTTGCATAAAATTTGCTCCTATGTGGTATGGAAACCAGTAAACGTTGTAGTGGAAGGCTGTACTCTCTATACGGCCTGAATCTCAAAGACGTAAGTGGGCCTGGAATAGGCATTCCCAATAGCCACATGGTAAGTTACAGAAGATGCTTTCAAATAACAACAGTGGAGGCAAGACAGCTTTGGATTCAGCTTATGTGGGTGAAAGGAAGCAGTGCTCAAAGACGTAAGTGGGCCTGGAATAGGCATTCCCACTAGCCACATGGGAAGTTACAGAAGATGCTTTGAAATAACCGCAGTGGAGGCAAGTCAGCTTTGGATTCAGCTTATGTGGGTGAAAGGAAGCAGTGCTCAAAGACGTAAGTGGGCCTGGAATAGGCATTCCCACTAGCCACATGGGAAGTTACAGAAGATGCTTTCAAATAACCACAGTGGAGGCAAGTCAGCTTTGGATTCAGCTTATGTGGGTGAAAGGAAGCAGTGCTCAAAGACGTAAGTGGGCCTGGAATAGGCATTCAAACTAGCCACATGGGAAGTTACAGAAGATGCTTTGAAATAACCGCAGTGGAGGCAAGTCGGCTTTGGATTCAGCTTATGTGGGTGAACTGAAGCAGTGCAGAATGCCACATTCAAGGAATCATTGAAATCATTGCACTAGATGCTTTAACATCTTTCAATGTGCTTTCCGTGTCTGTCCTGTGTGCGTGCACTCTGTGCACCTGAGTGAAGTCTACTGTGTGGAGCTGTCTTCGGCTGAGCAGCAGATGGTCGCTTGTGGGGCCAGTCATATGCGGGCTTGCTGTGGAAGACTTTCTGTGAGAAAAATTCACGCGTACAACGAATTTTTCTTGAAGTGTGCTTTCAGAGTCTGTCTTGTGTGCCTGCACTCTGAGCTTCTGGGCGATTAATCCTGTGTAGTGCTCGCTTTTGCTGAGCGGCGTCAGGCGCTCGCTTCTTTGCCATTTTAGTGAAGTCTTGCAGAGGAAGGCTGGCTTTCAGAAAAATTCCCGCATACAACGAATTTACCTTGTAATTCTCAAAAGTTTCGTTTTTCTGCTACTTCTTGGCAGCTTCAGAGAGGCCCAGGTTTTCTGGGTGGTATGGAAGCCGGTCTCCCATGCCACAGTCTGAGCTTTGAACCTTGAGTGCCCATTTTTCAGTCCCCAAGCATCATGTAAGCAACAGTTGTGTGAAAGCTTCTCCAAAGCGTGGTTGTGATGAGGCCCCAGACCTCAGAGCTGTTGTCCTGCAGAGAAGGTTCTGGGACTGTCTCAGACCATGTGTTTGCTACTCAGCCATATTGAGAAAGGCAGCCAAACACTGCTGTGAACAGTAGAGCTTCTTGCATATACTTATACTCCCAGATACGAGAATACTGTGAAGAGGTTTTCTGCCCAGCCTCAGGGGAAGAGGCAAAGAAAGCTGCTTTCTGCACAGCATTGGAAGTAGGACGGATGGGCGTTCTTTTCGACAGGTGAAATGCAGGGAGGACCAGGAGCCTCGGTCAAGTAAGCTCCTCCTATGGCTAGTGCAGCTTAATCCAAACGTGCAATCGAAATTTTTCTGGGGTCACTGAGATAAAATTTCACTATCTAACACTTTCAGTTGCTTTCTATAAATTCATACACCATGGAATGCCCAACCTTGCGTGTGCATGGTGTCCTCTCTGAATCCAGCTTAAGTCCGAAACATACGTGTGCTGAGAGTAGGACTTGCAACAAGTTTTAGGGAAGAGGCTGTTGGAGTCCTTCATCTGATCATCATTTCATCAGAACAAAGCTTTTCTCTGGGCCACAACTCTATCAGCCTGAACTGACCACGTGCAGCACAGCACTCTCGTGATGTACATGGAGAAACCATCCTTTGCTGTGTTTCTAAAGCTAAATGCTTAAGGCCAGCCCTAAGACCTCTGCATTCAAGCACACTGAAGAAGGCCTTTCATGCTTGGATCTTTCGTCCAAAGACTTGGAATCATGCGGGAGGTCCTGGTTTCCTGTAGGTGCTAGAAGAGGACGCAAAAGGCCACCTCATCCCTTTACTAGCAAGGCCATGATGACGCCGTAGCTGTAAAGTGTCCAAAACCGCTGCAGGAGAGCCTTATGCCAGACTTTGAAATAGGAAACTGTCCACCGTGCACTGAGGAGACCTTCCCTGAGAGAACACAAGGTTGCTTTCGCCTTGCATACAATTTGCTCCTATGTGGTATGGAAACCAGTAAACGTTGTAGTGGAAGGCTGTACTCTCTATACGGCCTCTATCTCAAAGACGTAAGTGGGCCTGGAATAGGCATTCCCACTAGCCACATGGGAAGTTACAGAAGATGCTTTCAAATAACCACAGTGGAGGCAAGTCAGCTTTGGATTCAGCTTATATGGGTGAAAGGAAGCAGTGCTCAAAGACGTAAGTGGGCCTGGAATAGGCATTCCCACTAGCCACATGGGAAGTTACAGAAGATGCTTTGAAATAACCGCAGTGGAGGCAAGTCAGCTTTGGATACAGCTTATGTGGGTGAAAGGAAGCAGTGCTCAAAGACGTAAGTGGGCCTGGAATAGGCATTCCCACTAGCCACATGGGAAGTTACAGAAGATGCTTTGAAATAACCGCATTGGAGGCAATGAGCTTTGGATTCAGCTTATGTGGGTGAAAGGAAGCAGTGCAGAACGCCGCATTCAAGGAATCATTGACATCATTGCACTAGATGCTGAAACAGTTTTCAATGTGCTTTCCGTGTCTGTCCTGTGTGCGTGCACTCTGAGCACCTGAGTGAAGTCTACTGTGAGGAGCTGTCTTCGGCTGAGCAGCAGATGGTCGCTTGTGGGGCCAGTCATATGCGGCCTTGCTGTGGAAGACTTTCTGTGAGAAAAATTCACGCGTACAACGAATTTTTCTTGCAGTGTGCTTTCAGAGTCTGTCTTGTGTGCCTGCACTCTGAGCTTCTGGGAGATTAATCCTGTGTAGTGCTCGCTTTTCCTGAGCGGTGACAGGCGCTAGCTTCTTTGCCATTTTAGTGAAGTCTTGCAGAGGAAGGCTGGCTTTCAGAAAAATTCCCGCATACAACGAATTTACCTTGTAATTCTCAAAAGTTTCGTTTTTCTGCTACTTCTTGGCAGCTTCAGAGAGGCCCAGGTTGTCTGGGTGGTATGGAAGCCGGTCTCCCATGCCACAGTCTGAGCTTCGTAACCTGAGTGCCCATTTTTCAGTCCCCAAGCATCATGTAAGCAACAGTTGTGTGAAAGCTTCTCCAAAGCGTGGTTGTGATGAGGCCCCAGACCTCAGAGCTGTTGTCCTGCAGAGAAGGCTCTGGGACTGTCTCAGACCATGTGTTTGCTACTCAGCCATATTGAGAAAGGCAGCCAAACACTGCTGTGAACAGTAGAGCTTCTTGCATATACTTATACTCCCAGATACGAGATTACTGTGAAGAGGTTTGCTGCCCAGCCTCAGGGGAAGAGGCAAAGAAAGCTGCTTTCTGCACAGCATTGAAAGTAGGACAGATGGGCGTTCTTTTTGACAGGTGAAATGCAGGGAGGACCAGGAGCCTCGGTCAAGTAAGCTCCTCCTATGGCTAGTGCAGCTTAATTCAAACGTGCAATGGAAATTTTTCTGGGGTCACTGAGATAAAATTTCACTATCTAACACATTCAGTTGCTTTCTATAAATTCATACACCGTGGAATGCCCAACCGTACATGTGCATAGTGTCCTCTCTGAATTCAGCTTAAGTCCGAAACATACGTGTGCTGAGAGTAGGACTTGCAACAAGTTTTAGGGAAGAGGCTGTTGGAGTCCTTCATCTGATCATCATTTCATCAGAACAAAGCTTTTCTCTGGGCCACAACTCTATCAGCCTGAACTGACCACGTGCAGCACAGCACTCTCGTGATCTACATGGAGAAACCATCCTTTGCTGTGTTTCTAAAGCTAAATGCTTAAGGGCAGCCCTAAGACCTCTGCATTCAAGCACACTGAAGAAGGCCTTTCATGCTTGGATCTTTCGTCCAAAGACTTGGAATCATGCAGGAGGTCCTGGTTTCCTGTAGGTGCTAGAAGAGGACGCAAAAGGCCACCTCATCCCTTTAATAGCAAGGCCATGATGATGCCTTAGCTGTAAAGTGTCCGAAACTGCTGCAGGAGAGCCTTATGCCAGACTTTGAAATAGGAAACTGTCCACCGTGCACTGAGGAGACCCTCCCTGAGAGAACACAAGGTTGCTTTCGCCTTGCATAAAATTTGCTCCTATGTGGTATGGAAACCAGTAAACGTTGTAGTGGAAGGCTGTACTCTCTATACGGCCTGAATCTCAAAGACGTAAGTGGGCCTGGAATAGGCATTCCCAATAGCCACATGGTAAGTTACAGAAGATGCTTTCAAATAACAACAGTGGAGGCAAGACAGCTTTGGATTCAGCTTATGTGGGTGAAAGGAAGCAGTGCTCAAAGACGTAAGTGGGCCTGGAATAGGCATTCCCACTAGCCACATGGGAAGTTACAGAAGATGCTTTGAAATAACCGCAGTGGAGGCAAGTCAGCTTTGGATTCAGCTTATGTGGGTGAAAGGAAGCAGTGCTCAAAGACGTAAGTGGGCCTGGAATAGGCATTCCCACTAGCCACATGGGAAGTTACAGAAGATGCTTTCAAATAACCACAGTGGAGGCAAGTCAGCTTTGGATTCAGCTTATGTGGGTGAAAGGAAGCAGTGCTCAAAGACGTAAGTGGGCCTGGAATAGGCATTCAAACTAGCCACATGGGAAGTTACAGAAGATGCTTTGAAATAACCGCAGTGGAGGCAAGTCGGCTTTGGATTCAGCTTATGTGGGTGAACTGAAGCAGTGCAGAATGCCACATTCAAGGAATCATTGAAATCATTGCACTAGATGCTTTAACATCTTTCAATGTGCTTTCCGTGTCTGTCCTGTGTGCGTGCACTCTGTGCACCTGAGTGAAGTCTACTGTGTGGAGCTGTCTTCGGCTGAGCAGCAGATGGTCGCTTGTGGGGCCAGTCATATGCGGGCTTGCTGTGGAAGACTTTCTGTGAGAAAAATTCACGCGTACAACGAATTTTTCTTGAAGTGTGCTTTCAGAGTCTGTCTTGTGTGCCTGCACTCTGAGCTTCTGGGCGATTAATCCTGTGTAGTGCTCGCTTTTGCTGAGCGGCGTCAGGCGCTCGCTTCTTTGCCATTTTAGTGAAGTCTTGCAGAGGAAGGCTGGCTTTCAGAAAAATTCCCGCATACAACGAATTTACCTTGTAATTCTCAAAAGTTTCGTTTTTCTGCTACTTCTTGGCAGCTTCAGAGAGGCCCAGGTTTTCTGGGTGGTATGGAAGCCGGTCTCCCATGCCACAGTCTGAGCTTTGAACCTTGAGTGCCCATTTTTCAGTCCCCAAGCATCATGTAAGCAACAGTTGTGTGAAAGCTTCTCCAAAGCGTGGTTGTGATGAGGCCCCAGACCTCAGAGCTGTTGTCCTGCAGAGAAGGTTCTGGGACTGTCTCAGACCATGTGTTTGCTACTCAGCCATATTGAGAAAGGCAGCCAAACACTGCTGTGAACAGTAGAGCTTCTTGCATATACTTATACTCCCAGATACGAGAATACTGTGAAGAGGTTTTCTGCCCAGCCTCAGGGGAAGAGGCAAAGAAAGCTGCTTTCTGCACAGCATTGGAAGTAGGACGGATGGGCGTTCTTTTCGACAGGTGAAATGCAGGGAGGACCAGGAGCCTCGGTCAAGTAAGCTCCTCCTATGGCTAGTGCAGCTTAATCCAAACGTGCAATCGAAATTTTTCTGGGGTCACTGAGATAAATTTTCACTATCTAACACTTTCAGTTGCTTTCTCCAAATTCATACACCGTGGAATGCCCAACCTTACGTGTGCATGGTGTCCTCTCTGAATCCAGCTTAAGTCCGAAACATACGTGTGCTGAGAGTAGGACTTGCAACAAGTTTTAGGGAAGAGGCAGTTGGAGTCCTTCATCTGATCATCATTTCATCAGAACAAAGCTTTTCTCTGGGCCACAACTCTATCAGCCTGAACTGACCACGTGCAGCACAGCACTCTCGTGATCTACATGGAGAAACCATCCTTTGCTGTGTTTCTAAAGCTAAATGCTTAAGGGCAGCCCTAAGACCTCTGCATTCAAGCACACTGAAGAAGGCCTTTCATGCTTGGATCTTTCGTCCAAAGACTTGGAATCATGCGGGAGGTCCTGGTTTCCTGTAGGTGCTAGAAGAGGACGCAAAAGGCCACCTCATCCCTTTACTAGCAAGGCCATGATGACGCCGTAGCTGTAAAGTGTCCAAAACCGCTGCAGGAGAGCCTTATGCCAGACTTTGAAATAGGAAATTGTCCACCGTGCACTGAGGAGACCTTCCCTGAGAGAACACAAGGTTGCTTTCGCCTTGCATACAATTTGCTCCTATGTGGTATGGAAACCAGTAAACGTTGTAGTGGAAGGCTGTACTCTCTATACGGCCTCTATCTCAAAGACGTAAGTGGGCCTGGAATAAGCATTCCCACTAGCCACATGGGAAGTTACAGAAGATGCTTTGAAATAACTGCAGTGGAGGCAAGTCGGATTTGGATTCAGCTTATGTGGGTGAAAGGAAGCAGTGCAGAACGCCGCATTCAAGGAATCATTGACATCATTGCACTAGATGCTGAAACAGCTTTCAATGTGTTTTCCGTGTCTGTCCTATGTGCGTGCACTCTGAGCACCTGAGTGAAGTCTACTGTGTGGAGCTGTCTTTGGCTGAGCAGCAGATGGTCGCTTGTGGGGCTAGTCATATGCGGCCTTGCTCTGGAAGACTTTCTGTGAGAAATATTCCCGCGTACAACGAATTTTCTTGCAGTGTGCTTTCAGAGTCTGTCTTGTGTGCCTGCACTCTGAGCTTCTGGTCGATTAATCCTGTGTAGTGCCCGCTTTTGCTGAGACACGACAGGCGCTCGCTTCTTTGCCATTTTAGTGAAGTCCTGCAGAGGAAGGCTGGCTATCAGAAAAATTCCCGCATACAACGAATTTACCTTGTAATTTTCCAAAGTTTCGTTTTTCTGCTACTTCTTGGCAGCTTCAGAGAGGCCCAGGTTGTCTGGGTGGTATGGAAGCCGGTCTCCCATGCCACAGTCTGAGCTTTGAAACCTTGAGTGCCCATTTTTCAGTCCCCAAGCATCATGTAAGCAACAGGTGTGTGAAAGCTTCTCCAAAGCGTGGTTGTTATGAGGCCCCAGACTTCAGAGCTGTTGTCCTGCAGAGAACGCTCTGGGACTGTCTCAGACCATGTGATTTGCTAATGAGCCATACAGAGAAAGGCAGCCAAACACTGCTGTGAACAGTAGAGCTTCTTGCATATACTTATACTCCCAGATAAGAGAATACTGTGAAGAGGTTTTCTGCCCAGCCTCAGGGGAAGAGGCAAAGAAAGCTGCTTTCTGCACAGCATTGGAAGTAGGACGGATGGGCGTTCATTCGACAGGTGAAATGCAGGGAGGACCAGGAGCCTCGGTCAAGTAAGCTCCTCCTATGTCTAGTGCAGCTTAATCCAAACGTGCAATCGAAATTTTTTTGGGGTCACTGAGATCAATCTTCACTATCTAACACTTTCAGTTGCTTTATCCAAATTCATTCACTGTGGAATGCCCAAACTTACGTGTGCATGGTGTCCTCTCTGAATCCAGCTTAAGTCCGAAACATACGTGTGCTGAGAGTAGGACTTGCAACAAGTTTTAATGAAGAGGCTGTTGGAGTCCTTCATCTGATCATCATTTCATCAGAACAAAGCTTTTCTCTGGGCCACAACTCTATCAGCCTGAACTGACCACGTGCAGCACAGCACTCTCGTGATCTACATGGAGAAACCATCCTTTGCTGTGTTTCTAAAGCTAAATGCTTAAGGGCAGCCCTAAGACCTCTGCATTCAAGCACACTGAAGAAGGCCTTTCATGCTTGGATCTTTCGTCCAAAGACTTGGAATCATGCGGGAGGTCCTGGTTTCCTGTAGGTGCTAGAAGAGGACGCAAAAGGCCACCTCATCCCTTTACTAGCAAGGCCATGATGACGCCTTAGCTGTAAAGTGTCCGAAACTGCTGCAGGAGAGCCTTATGCCAGACTTTGAAATAGGAAACTATCCACCGTGCACTGAGGAGACCCTCCCTGAGAGAACACAAGGTTGCTTTCGCCTTGCATACAATTTGCTCCTATGTGATATGGAAACCAGTAAACGTTGTAGTGGAAGGCTGTACTCTCTATACGGCCTCTATCTCAAAGACATAAGTGGGCCTGGAATAGGCATTCCCACTAGCCACATGGGAAGTTACAGAAGATGCTTTGAATTAACCGCAGTGGAGGCAAGTCAGCTTTGGATTCAGCTTATGTGGGTGAAAGGAAACAGTGCTTAAAGACGTAAGTGGGCCTGGAATAGGCATTCCCACTAGCCACATGGGAAGTTACAGAAGATGCTTTGAAATAACCGCAGTGGAGGCAAGTCGGCTTTGTATTCAGCTTATGTGGGTGAACTGAAGCAGTGCAGAATGCCGCATTCAAGGAATAATTGACATCATTGCACTAGATGCTGTAACATCTTTCAATGTGCTTTCCGTGTCTGTCCTCTGTGCGTGCACTCTGAGCACCTGAGTGAAGTCTACTGTGTGGAGCTGTCTTCGGCTGAGCAGCAGATGGTCGCTTGTGGGGCCAGTCATATGCGGCCTTGCTGTGGAAGACTTTCTGTGAGAAAAATTCACACGTACAACGAATTTTTCTTGCTGTGTGCTTTCAGAGTCTGTCTTGTGTGCCTGCACTCTGAGCTTCTGGTCGATTAATCCTGTGTAGTGCTCGCTTTTGCTGAGCGGCGACAGGCGCTCGCTTCCTTGCCATTTTAGTGAAGTCTTGCAGAGGAAGGCTGGCTTTCAGAAAAATTCCCGCATACAACGAATTTACCTTGTATTTCTCAAAAGTTTCGTTTTTCTGCTACTTCTTGGCAGCTTCAGAGAGGCCCAGGTTGTCTGGGTGGTATGGAAGCCGGTCTCCCATGCCACAGTCTGAGCTTTGAACCTTGAGTGCCCATTTTTCAGTCCCCAAGCATCATGTAAGCAACAGTTGTGTGAAAGCTTCTCCAAAGCGTGGTTGTGATGAGGCCCCAGACCTCAGAGCTGTTGTCCTGCAGAGAAGGTTCTGGGACTGTCTCAGACCATGTGTTTGCTACTCAGCCATATTGAGAAAGGCAGCCAAACACTGCTGTGAACAGTAGAGCTTCTTGCATATACTTATACTCCCAGATACGAGAATAATGTGAAGAGGTTTTCTGCCCAGCCTCAGGGGAAGAGGCAAAGAAAGCTGTTTTCTGCACAGCATTGGAAGTAGGACGGATGGGCGTTCTTTTCGACAGGTGAAATGCAGGGAGGACCAGGAGCCTCGGTCAAGTAAGCTCCTCCTATTGCTAGTGCAGCTTAATCCAAACGTGCAATCGAAATTTTTTTGGTGTCACTGAGATCAATCTTCACTATCTAACACTTTCAGTTGCTTTCTCCAAATTCATACACCGTGGAATGCCCAACGTTACGTGTGCATGGTGTCCTCTCTGAATCCAGCTTAAGTCCGAAACATACGTGTGCTGAGAGTAGGACTTGCAACAAGTTTTAGGGAAGAGGCTGTTGGAGTCCTTCATCTGATCATCATTTCATCAGAACAAAGCTTTTCTCTGGGCCACAACTCTATCAGCCTGAACTGACCACGTGCAGCACAGCACTCTCGTTATCTACATGGAGAAACCATCCTTTGCTGTGTTTCTAAAGCTAAATGCTTAAGGGCAGCCCTAAGACCTCTGCATTCAAGCACACTGAAGAAGGACTTTCATGCTTGGATCTTTCGTCCAAAGACTTGGAATCATGCGGGAGGTCCTGGTTTCCTGTAGGTGCTAGAAGAGGACGCAAAAGACCACCTCATCCCTTTACTAGCAAGGCCATGATGACACCGTAGCTGTAAAGTGTCCGAAACCGCTGCAGGAGAGCCTTATGCCAGACTTTGAAATAGGAAACTGTCCACCGTGCACTGAGGAGACCCTCCCTGAGAGAACACAAGGTTGCTTTCGCCTTGCATACAATTTGCTCCTATGTGGTATGGAAACCAGTAAACGTTGTAGTGGAAGGCTGTACTGTCTATACGGCCTCTATCTCAAAGACGTAAGTGGGCCTGGAATAGGCATTCCCTCTAGCCACATGGGAAGTTACAGAAGATGCTTTGAAATAACCGCAGGGGAGGCAATTCAGCTTTGGATTCAGCTTATGTGGTTGAAAGGAAGCAGTGCTCAAAGACGTAAGTGGGCCTAGAATAGGCATTCCCACTAGCCACATGGGAAGTTACAGAAGATGCTTTGAAACAACCGCAGTGGAGGCAAGTCGGCTTTGGATTCAGCTTATGTGGGTGAAAGGAAGCAGTGCAGAACGCCGCATTCAAGGAATCATTGACATCATTGCACTAGATGCTGAAACAGCTTTCAATGTGTTTTCCGTGTCTGTCCTATGTGCGTGCACTCTGAGCACCTGAGTGAAGTCTGTGTGGAGCTGTCTTCGGCTGACCAGCAGATGGTCGCTTGTGGGGCTAGTCATATGCGGCCTTGCTGTGGAAGACTTTCTGTGAGAAATATTCACGCGTACAAAGAATTTTCTTGCAGTGTGCTTTCAGAGTCTGTCTTGTGTGCCTGCACTCTGAGCTTCTGGGCGATTAATCCTGTGTAGTGCTCGCTTTTGCTGAGCGGCGACAGGCGCTCGCTTCTTTGCCATTTTAGTGAAGTCTTGCAGAGGAAGGCTGGCTTTCAGAAAAATTCCCGCATACAACGAATTTACCTTGTAATTCTCAAAAGTTTCGTTTTTCTGCTACTTCTTGGCAGCTTCAGAGAGGCCCAGGTTGTCTGGGTGGTATGGAAGCCGGTCTCCCATGCCACAGTCTGAGCTTTGAACCTTGAGTGCCCATTTTTCAGTCCCCAAGCATCATGTAAGCAACAGTTGTGTGAAAGCTTCTCCAAAGCGTGGTTGTGATGAGGCCCCAGACCTCAGAGCTGTTGTCCTGCAGAGAAGGTTCTGGGACTGTCTCAGACCATGTGTTTGCTACTCAGCCATATTGAGAAAGGCAGCCAAACACTGCTGTGAACAGTAGAGCTTCTTGCATATACTTATACTCCCAGATACGAGAATACTGTGAAGAGGTTTTCTGCCCAGCCTCAGGGGAAGAGGCAAAGAAAGCTGCTTTCTGCACAGCATTGGAAGTAGGACGGATGGGCGTTCTTTTCGACAGGTGAAATGCAGGGAGGACCAGGAGCCTCGGTCAAGTAAGCTCCTCCTATGGCTAGTGCAGCTTAATCCAAACGTGCAATCGAAATTTTTTTGGGGTCACTGAGATCAATCTTCACTATCTAACACTTTCAGTTGCTTTCTCCAAATTCATACACCGTGGAATGCCCAACCTTACGTGTGCATGGTGTCCTCTCTGAATCCAGCTTAAGTCCGAAACATACGTGTGCTGAGAGTAGGACTTGCAACAAGTTTTAGGGAAGAGGCTGTTGGAGTCCTTCATCTGATCATCATTTCATCAGAGCAAAGCTTTTCTCTGGGCCACAACTCTATCAGCCTGAACTGACCACGTGCAGCACAGCACTCTCGTGATCTACATGGAGAAACCATCCTTTGCTGTGTTTCTAAAGCTAAATGCTTAAGGGCAACCCTAAGACCTCTGCATTCAAGCACACTGAAGAAGGCCTTTCATGCTTGGATCTTTTGTCCAAAGACTTGGAATCATGCGGGAGGTCCTGGTTTCCTGTAGGTGCTAGAAGAGGACGCAAAAGGCCACCTCATCCCTTTACTAGCAAGGCCATGATGATGCCGTAGCTGTAAAGTGTCCAAAACCGCTGCAGGAGAGCCTTATGCCAGACTTTGAAATAGGAAACTGTCCACCGTGCACTGAGGAGACCTTCCCTGAGAGAACACAAGTTTGCTTTCGCCTTGCATACAATTTGCTCCTATGTGGTATGGAAACCAGTAAACGTTGTAGTGGAAGGCTGTACTCTCTATACGGCCTCTATCTCAAAGACGTAAGTGGGCCTGGAATAGGCATTCCCACTAGCCACATGGGAAGTTACAGAAGATGCTTTCAAATAACCACAGTGGAGGCAAGTCAGCTTTGGTTTCAGCTTATGTGGGTGAAAGGAAGCAGTGCTCAAAGACGTAAGTGGGCCTGGAATAGGCATTCCCACTAGCCACATGGGAAGTTACAGAAGATGCTTTGAAATAACCGCAGTGGAGGCAAGTCAGCTTTGGATTCAGCTTATGTGGGTGAAAGGAAGCAGTGCTCAAAGACGTAAGTGGGCCTGGAATAGGCATTCCCACTAGCCACATGGGAAGTTACAGAAGATGCTTTGAAATAACCGCAGTAGAGGCACTCAGCTTTGGATTCAGCTTATGTGGGTGAATGGAAGCAGTGCAGAACGCCGCATTCAAGGAATCATTGACATCATTGCACTAGATGCTGAAACAGCTTTCAATGTGCTTTCCGTGTCTGTCCTGTGTGCGTGCACTCTGAGCACCTGAGTGAAGTCTACTGTGAGGAGCTGTCTTCGGCTGAGCAGCAGATGGTCGCTTGTGGGGCCAGTCATATGCGGCCTTGCTGTGGAAGACTTTCTGTGAGAAAAATTCACGCGTACAACGAATTTTTCTTGCAGTGTGCTTTCAGAGTCTGTCTTGTGTGTCTGCACTCTGAGCTTCTGGGAGATTAATCCTGTGTAGTGCTCGCTTTTGCTGAGCGGCGACAGGCGCTCGCTTCTTTGCCATTTTAGTGAAGTCTTGCAGAGGAAGGCTGGCTTTCAGAAAAATTCCCGCATACAACGAATTTACCTTGTAATTCTCAAAAGTTTCGTTTTTCTGCTACTTCTTGGCAGCTTCAGAGAGGCCCAGGTTGTCTGGGTGGTATGGAAGCCGGTCTCCCATGCCACAGTCTGAGCTTTGAACCTTGAGTGCCCATTTTTCAGTCCCCAAGCATCATGTAAGCAACAGTTGTGTGAAAGCTTCTCCAAAGCGTGGTTGTGATGAGGCCCCAGACCTCAGAGCTGTTGTCCTGCAGAGAAGGTTCTGGGACTGTCTCAGACCATGTGTTTGCTACTCAGCCATATTGAGAAAGGCAGCCAAACACTGCTGTGAACAGTAGAGCTTCTTGCATATACTTATACTCCCAGATACGAGAATACTGTGAAGAGGTTTTCTGCCCAGCCTCAGGGGAAGAGGCAAAGAAAGCTGCTTTCTGCACAGCATTGGAAGTAGGACGGATGGGCGTTCTTTTCGACAGGTGAAATGCAGGGAGGACCAGGAGCCTCGGTCAAGTAAGCTCCTCCTATGGCTAGTGCAGCTTAATCCAAACGTGCAATCGAAATTTTTTTGGGGTCACTGAGATCAATCTTCACTATCTAACACTTTCAGTTGCTTTCTCCAAATTCATACACCGTGGAATGCCCAACCTTACGTGTGCATGGTGTCCTCTCTGAATCCAGCTTAAGTCCGAAACATACGTGTGCTGAGAGTAGGACTTGCAACAAGTTTTAGGGAAGAGGCTGTTGGAGTCCTTCATCTGATCATCATTTCATCAGAGCAAAGCTTTTCTCTGGGCCACAACTCTATCAGCCTGAACTGACCACGTGCAGCACAGCACTCTCGTGATCTACATGGAGAAACCATCCTTTGCTGTGTTTCTAAAGCTAAATGCTTAAGGGCAACCCTAAGACCTCTGCATTCAAGCACACTGAAGAAGGCCTTTCATGCTTGGATCTTTTGTCCAAAGACTTGGAATCATGCGGGAGGTCCTGGTTTCCTGTAGGTGCTAGAAGAGGACGCAAAAGGCCACCTCATCCCTTTACTAGCAAGGCCATGATGATGCCGTAGCTGTAAAGTGTCCAAAACCGCTGCAGGAGAGCCTTATGCCAGACTTTGAAATAGGAAACTGTCCACCGTGCACTGAGGAGACCTTCCCTGAGAGAACACAAGTTTGCTTTCGCCTTGCATACAATTTGCTCCTATGTGGTATGGAAACCAGTAAACGTTGTAGTGGAAGGCTGTACTCTCTATACGGCCTCTATCTCAAAGACGTAAGTGGGCCTGGAATAGGCATTCCCACTAGCCACATGGGAAGTTACAGAAGATGCTTTTAAATAACCACAGTGGAGGCAAGTCAGCTTTGGATTCAGCTTATGTGGGTGAAAGGAAGCAGTGCTCAAAGACGTAAGTGTTCCTGGAATAGGCATTCCCACTAGCCACATGGGAAGTTACAGAAGATGCTTTGAAATAACCGCAGTGGAGGCAAGTCAGCTTTGGATTCAGCTTATGTGGGTGAAAGGAAGCAGTGCTCAAAGACGTAAGTGGGCCTGGAATAGGCATTCCCACTAGCCACATGGGAAGTTACAGAAGATGCTTTGAAATAACCGCAGTAGAGGCACTCAGCTTTGGATTCAGCTTATGTGGGTGAATGGAAGCAGTGCAGAACGCCGCATTCAAGGAATCATTGACATCATTGCACTAGATGCTGAAACAGCTTTCAATGTGCTTTCCGTGTCTGTCCTGTGTGCGTGCACTCTGAGCACCTGAGTGAAGTCTACTGTGAGGAGCTGTCTTCGGCTGAGCAGCAGATGGTCGCTTGTGGGGCCAGTCATATGCGGCCTTGCTGTGGAAGACTTTCTGTGAGAAAAATTCACGCGTACAACGAATTTTTCTTGCAGTGTGCTTTCAGAGTCTGTCTTGTGTGTCTGCACTCTGAGCTTCTGGGAGATTAATCCTGTGTAGTGCTCGCTTTTGCTGAGCGGTGACAGGCGCTCGCTTCTTTGCCATTTTAGTGAAGTCTTGCAGAGGAAGGCTGGCTTTCAGAAAAATTCCCGCATACAACGAATTTACCTTGTAATTCTCAAAAGTTTCGTTTTTCTGCTACTTCTTGGCAGCTTCAGAGAGGCCCAGGTTGTCTGGGTGGTATGGAAGCCGGTCTCCCATGCCACAGTCTGAGCTTCGAAACCTGAGTGCCCATTTTTCAGTCCCCAAGCATCATGTAAGCAACAGTTGTGTGAAAGCTTCTCCAAAGCGTGGTTGTGATGAGGCCCCAGACCTCAGAGCTGTTGTCCTGCAGAGAAGGCTCTGGGACTGTCTCAGACCATGTGTTTGCTACTCAGCCATATTGAGAAAGGCAGCCAAACACTGCTGTGAACAGTAGAGCTTCTTGCATATACTTATACTCCCAGATACGAGATTACTGTGAAGAGGTTTGCTGCCCAGCCTCAGGGGAAGAGGCAAAGAAAGCTGCTTTTTGCACAGCATTGGAAGTAGGACAGATGGGCGTTCTTTTTGACAGGTGAAATGCAGGGAAGACCAGGAGCCTCGGTCAAGTAAGCTCCTCCTATGGCTAGTGCAGCTTAATCCAAACGTGCAATCGAAATTTTTCTGGGGTCACTGAGATCAATCTTCACTATCTAACACTTTCAGTTGCTTTCTCCAAATTCATACACCGTGGAATGCCCAACCTTACGTGTGCATGGTGTCCTCTCTGAATCCAGCTTAAGTCCGAAACATACGTGTGCTGAGAGTAGGACTTGCAACAAGTTTTAGGGAAGAGGCTGTTGGAGTCCTTCATCTGATCATCATTTCATCAGAACAAAGCTTTTCTCTGGGCCACAACTCTATCAGCCTGAACTGACCACGTGCAGCACAGCACTCTCGTTATCTACATGGAGAAACCATCCTTTGCTGTGTTTCTAAAGCTAAATGCTTAAGGGCAGCCCTAAGACCTCTGCATTCAAGCACACTGAAGAAGGCCTTTCATGCTTGGATCTTTCGTCCAAAGACTTGGAATCATGCGGGAGGTCCTGGTTTCCTGTAGGTGCTAGAAGAGGACGCAAAAGACCACCTCATCAATTTACTAGCAAGGCCATGATGACACCGTAGCTGTAAAGTGTCCAAAACCGCTGCAGGAGAGCCTTATGCCAGACTTTGAAATAGGAAACTGTCCACCGTGCACTGAGAAGACCTTCCCTGAGAGAACACAAGGTTGCTTTCGCCTTGCATACAATTTGCTCCTATGTGGTATGGAAACCAGTAAACGTTGTAGTGGAAGGCTGTACTCTCTATACGGCCTCTATCTCAAAGACGTAAGTGGGCCTGGAATAGGCATTCCCTCTAGCCACATGGGAAGTTACAGAAGATGCTTTGAAATAACCGCAGGGGAGGCAATTCAGCTTTGGATTCAGCTTATGTGGGTGAAAGGAAGCAGTGCTCAAAGACGTAAGTGGGCCTGGAATAGGCATTCCCACTAGCCACATGGGAAGTTACAGAAGATGCTTTGAAATAACCGCAGTGGAGGCAAGTCGGCTTTGGATTCAGCTTATGTGGGTGAAAGGAAGCAGTGCAGAACGCCGCATTCAAGGAATCATTGACATCATTGCACTAGATGCTGAAACAGCTTTCAATGTGTTTTCCGTGTCTGTCCTATGTGCGTGCACTCTGAGCACCTGAGTGAAGTCTGAGTGGAGCTGTCTTCGGCTGACCAGCAGATGGTCGCTTGTGGGGCTAGTCATATGCGGCCTTGCTGTGGAAGACTTTCTGTGAGAAATATTCACGCGTACAAAGAATTTTCTTGCAGTGTGCTTTCAGAGTCTGTCTTGTGTGCCTGCACTCTGAGCTTCTGGGCGATTAATCCTGTGTAGTGCTCGCTTTTGCTGAGCGGCGACAGGCGCTCGCTTCTTTGCCATTTTAGTGAAGTCTTGCAGAGGAGGGCTGGCTTTCAGAAAAATTCCCGCATACAACGAATTTACCTTGTAATTCTCCAAAGTTTCGTTTTTCTGCTACTTCTTGGCTGCTTCAGAGAGGCCCAGGTTGTCTGGGTGGTATGGAAGCCGGTCTCCCATGCCACAGTCTGAGCTTTGAAACCTGAGTGCCCATTTTTCAGTCCCCAAGCACCATGTAAGCAACAGGTGTGTGAAAACTTCTACAAAGCGTGGTTGTTATGAGGCCCCAGACCTCAGAGCTGTTGTCCTGCAGAGAACGCTCTGGGACTGTCTCAGACCATGTGATTTGCTAATCAGCCATACAGAGAAAGGCAGCCAAACACTGCTGTGAACAGTAGAGCTTCTTGCATATACTTATACTCCCAGATAAGAGAATACTGTGAAGAGGTTTTCTGCCCAGCCTCAGGGGAAGAGGCAAAGAAAGCTGCTTTCTGCACAGCATTGGAAGTAGGACGGATGGGCGTTCTTTTCGACAGGTGAAATGCAGGGAGGACCAGGAGCCTCGGTCAAGTAAGCTCCTCCTATGGCTAGTGCAGCTTAATCCAAACGTGCAATCGAAATTTTTTTGGGGTCACTGAGATCAATCTTCACTATCTAACACTTTCAGTTGCTTTCTCCAAATTCATACACCGTGGAATGCCCAACCTTACGTGTGCATGGTGTCCTCTCTGAATCCAGCTTAAGTCCGAAACATACGTGTGCTGAGAGTAGGACTTGCAACAAGTTTTAGGGAAGAGGCTGTTGGAGTCCTTCATCTGATCATCATTTCATCAGAGGAAAGCTTTTCTCTGGGCCACAACTCTATCAGCCTGAACTGACCACGTGCAGCACAGCACTCTCGTGATCTACATGGAGAAACCATCCTTTGCTGTGTTTCTAAAGCTAAATGCTTAAGGGCAGCCCTAAGACCTCTGCATTCAAGCACACTGAAGAAGGCCTTTCATGCTTGGATCTTTCGTCCAAAGACTTGGAATCATGCGGGAGGTCCTGGTTTCCTGTAGGTGCTAGAAGAGGACGCAAAAGGCCACCTCATCCCTTTACTAGCAAGGCCATGATGACGCCGTAGCTGTAAAGTGTCCAAAACCGCTGCAGGAGAGCCTTATGCCAGACTTTGAAATAGGAAACTGTCCACCGTGCACTGAGGAGACCTTCCCTGAGAGAACACAAGGTTGCTTTCGCCTTGCATACAATTTGCTCCTATGTGGTATGGAAACCAGTAAACGTTGTAGTGGAAGGCTGTACTCTCTATACGGCCTCTATCTCAAAGACGTAAGTGGGCCTGGAATAGGCATTCCCACTAGCCACATGGGAAGATACAGAAGATGCTTTGAAATAACCACAGTGGAGGCAAGTCAGCTTTGGATTCAGCTTATGTGGGTGAAAGGAAGCAGTGCTCAAAGACGTAAGTGGGCCTGGAATAGGCATTCCCACTAGCCACATGGGAAGTTACAGAAGATGCTTTGAAATAACCGCAGTGGAGGCAAGTCAGCTTTGGATTCAGCTTATGTGGGTGAAAGGAAGCAGTGCTCAAAGACGTAAGTGGGCCTGGAATAGGCATTCCCACTAGCCACATGGGAAGTTACAGAAGATGCTTTGAAATAACCGCAGTGGAGGCAATCAGCTTTGGATTCAGCTTATGTGGGTGAAAGGAAGCAGTGCAGAACGCCGCATTCAAGGAATCATTGACATCATTGCACTAGATGCTGAAACAGCTTTCAATGTGCTTTCCGTGTCTGTCCTGTGTGCGTGCACTCTGAGCACCTGAGTGAAGTCTACTGTGAGGAGCTGTCTTTGGCTGAGCAGCAGATGGTCGCTTGTGGGGCCAGTCATATGCGGCCTTGCTGTGGAAGACTTTCTGTGAGAAAAATTCACGCGTACAACGAATTTTTCTTCCAGTGTGCTTTCAGAGTCTGTCTTGTGTGCCTGCAATCTGAGCTTCTGGGAGATCAATCCTGTGTAGTGCTCGATTTTCCTGAGCGGTGACAGGCGCTCGCTTCTTTGCCATTTTAGTGAAGTCTTGCAGAGGAAGGCTGGCTTTCAGAAAAATTCCCGCATACAACGAATTTACCTTGTAATTCTCAAAAGTTTCGTTTTTCTGCTACTTCTTGGCAGCTTCAGAGAGGCCCAGGTTGTCTGGGTGGTATGGAAGCCGGTCTCCCATGCCACAGTCTGAGCTTCGAAACCTGAGTGCCCATTTTTCAGTCCCCAAGCATCATGTAAGCAACAGTTGTGTGAAAGCTTCTCCAAAGCGTGGTTGTGATGAGGCCCCAGACCTCAGAGCTGTTGTCCTGCAGAGAAGGCTCTGGGACTGTCTCAGACCATGTGTTTGCTACTCAGCCATATTGAGAAAGGCAGCCAAACACTGCTGTGAACAGTAGAGCTTCTTGCATATACTTATACTCCCAGATACGAGAATACTGTGAAGAGGTTTGCTGCCCAGAATCAGGGGAAGAATCAAAGAAAGCTGCTTTCTGCACAGCATTGGAAGTAGGACAGATGGGCGTTCTTTTTGACAGGTGAAATGCAGGGAGGACCATGAGCCTCGGTCAAGTAAGCTCCTCCTATGGCTAGTGCAGCTTAATTCAAACGTGCAATGGAAATTTTCCTGGGGTCACTGAGATAAAATTTCACTATCTAACACTTTCAGTTCCTTTCTATAAATTCATACACCGTGGAATGCCCAACCTTACGTGTGCATGGTGTCCTCTCTGAATTCAGCTTTATTCCGAAACATACGTGTGCTGAGAGTAGGACTTGCAACAAGTTTTAGGGAAGAGGCTGTTGGAGTCCTTCATCTGATCATCATTTCATCAGAACAAAGCTTTTCTCTGGGCCACAACTCTATCAGCCTGAACTGACCACGTGCAGCACAGCACTCTCGTGATCTACATGGAGAAACCATCCTTTGCTGTGTTTCTAAAGCTAAATGCTTAAGGGCAGCCCTAAGACCTCTGCATTCAAGCACACTGAAGAAGGACTTTCATGTTTGGATCTTTCGTCCAAAGACTTGGAATCATGCGGGAGGTCCTGGTTTCCTGTAGGTGCTAGAAGAGGACGCAAAAGGCCACCTCATCCCTTTAATAGCAAGGCCATGATGATGCCTTAGCTGTAAAGTGTCCGAAACTGCTGCAGTAGAGCCTTATACCAGACTTTGAAATAGGAAACTGTCCACCGTGCACTGAGGAGACCCTCCCTGAGAGAACACAAGGTTGCTTTCGCCTTGCATACAATTTGCTCCTATGTGGTATGGAAACCAGTAAACGTTGTAGTGGAAGGCTGGACTCTCTATACGGCCTCTATCTCAAAGACGTAAGTGGGCCTGGAATAGGCATTCCCACTAGCCACATGGGAAGTTACAGAAGATGCTTTCAAATAACCACAGTGGAGGCAAGACAGCTTTGGATTCAGCTTATGTGGGAGAAAGGAAGCAGTGCTCAAAGACGTAAGTGGGCCTGGAATAGGCATTCCCACTAGCCACATGGGAAGTTACAGAAGATGCTTTCAAATAACCACAGTGGAGGCAAGTCAGCTTTGGATTCATCTTATGTGGGTGAAAGGAAGCAGTGCTCAAAGACGTAAGTGGGCCTGGAATAGGCATTCAAACTAGCCACATGGGAAGTTACAGAAGATGCTTTGAAATAACCGCAGTGGAGGCAAGTCGGCTTTGGATTCAGCTTATGTGGGTGAACTGAAGCAGTGCAGAATGCCACATTCAAGGAATCATTGACATCATTGCACTAGATGCTGTAACATCTTTCAATGTGCTTTCCGTGTCTGTCCTGTGTGCGTGCACTCTGAGCACCTGAGTGAAGTCTACTGTGTGGAGCTGTCTTCGGCTGACCAGCAGATGGTCGCTTGTGGGGCCAGTCATATGCGGGCTTGCTGTGGAAGACTTTCTGTGAGAAAAATTCACGCGTACAACGAATTTTTCTTGAAGTGTGCTTTCAGAGTCTGTCTTGTGTGCCTGCACTCTGAGCTTCTGGTCGATTAATCCTGTGTAGTGCTCGCTTTTGCTGAGCGGCGTCAGGCGCTCGCTTCTTTGCCATTTTAGTGAAGTCTTGCAGAGGAAGGCTGGCTTTCAGAAAAATTCCCGCATACAACGAATTTACCTTGTAATTCTCAAAAGTTTCGTTTTTCTGCTACTTCTTGGCAGCTTCAGAGAGGCCCAGGTTTTCTGGGTGGTATGGAAGCCGGTCTCCCATGCCACAGTCTGAGCTTTGAACCTGGAGTGCCCATTTTTCAGTCCTCAAGCATCATGTAAGCAACAGTTGTGTGAAAGCTTCTCCAAAGCGTGGTTGTGATGAGGCCCCAGACCTCAGAGCTGTTGTCCTGCAGAGAAGGTTCTGGGACTGTCTCAGACCATGTGTTTGCTACTCAGCCATATTGAGAAAGGCAGCCAAACACTGCTGTGAACAGTAGAGCTTCTTGCATATACTTATACTCCCAGATACGAGAATACTGTGAAGAGGTTTTCTGCCGAGCCTCAGGGGAAGATTCAAAGAAAGCTGCTTTCTGCACAGCATTGGAAGTAGGACGGATGGGCGTTCTTTTCGACAGGTGAAATGCAGGGAGGACCAGGAGCCTCGGTCAAGTAAGCTCCTCCTATGGCTAGTGCAGCTTAATCCAAACGTGCAATCGAAATTTTTCTGGGGTCACTGAGATAAATTTTCACTATCTAACACTTTCAGTTGCTTTCTCCAAATTCATACACCGTGGAATGCCCAACCTTACGTGTGCATGGTGTCCTCTCTGAATCCAGCTTAAGTCCGAAACATACGTGTGCTGAGAGTAGGACTTGCAACAAGTTTTAGGGAAGAGGCTGTTGGAGTCCTTCATCTGATCATCATTTCATCAGAACAAAGCTTTTCTCTGGGCCACAACTCTATCAGCCTGAACTGACCACGTGCAGCAGAGCACTCTCGTTATCTACATGGAGAAACCATCCTTTGCTGTGTTTCTAAAGCTAAATGCTTAAGGGCAGCCCTAAGACCTCTGCTTTCAAGCACACTGAAGAAGGCCTTTCATGCTTGGATCTTTCGTCCAAAGACTTGGAATCATGCGGGAGGTCCTGGTTTCCTGTAGGTGCTAGAAGAGGACGCAAAAGGCCACCTCATCCCTTTACTAGCAAGGCCATGATGACGCCGTAGCTGTAAAGTGTCCAAAACCGCTGCAGGAGAACATTATGCCAGACTTTGAAATAGGAAATTGTCCACCGTGCACTGAGGAGACCTTCCCTGAGAGAACACAAGGTTGCTTTCGCCTTGCATACAATTTGCTCCTATGTGGTATGGAAACCAGTAAACGTTGTAGTGGAAGGCTGTACTCTCTATACGGCCTCTATCTCAAAGACGTAAGTGGGCCTGGAATAGGCATTCCCACTAGCCACATGGGAAGTTACAGAAGATGCTTTGAAATAACTGCAGTGGAGGCAAGTCGGCTTTTTATTCAGCTTATGTGGGTGAAAGGAAGCAGTGCAGAACGCCACATTCAAGGAATCATTGACATCATTGCACTAGATGCTGAAACAGCTTTCAATGTGTTTTCCGTGTCTGTCCTATGTGCGTGCACTCTGAGCACCTGAGTGAAGTCTACTGTGTGGAGCTGTCTTTGGCTGAGCAGCAGATGGTCGCTTGTGGGGCTAGTCATATGCGGCCTTGCTCTGGAAGACTTTCTGTGAGAAATATTCCCGCGTACAAAGAATTTTCTTGCAGTGTGCTTTCAGAGTCTGTCTTGTGTGCCTGCACTCTGAGCTTCTGGTCGATTAATCCTGTGTAGTGCTCGCTTTTGCTGAGCGGCGACAGGCGCTCGCTTCCTTGCCATTTTAGTGAAGTCTTGCAGAGGAAGGCTGGCTTTCAGAAAAATTCCCGCATACAACGAATTTACCTTGTAATTCTCCAAAGTTTCGTTTTTCTGCTACTTCTTGGCAGCTTCAGAGAGGCCCAGGTTGTCTGGGTGGTATGGAAGCCGGTCTCCCATGCCACAGTCTGAGCTTCGAAATCTGAGTGCCCATTTTTCAGTCCCCAAGCATCATGTAAGCAACAGTTGTGTGAAAGCTTCTCCAAAGCGTGGTTCTGATGAGGCCCCAGACCTCAGAGCTGTTGTCCTGCAGAGAAGGCTCTGGGGCTGTCTCAGACCATGTGTTTGCTACTCAGCCATATTGAGAAAGGCAGCCAAACACTGCTGTGAACAGTAGAGCTTCTTGCATATACTTATACTCCCAGATACGAGAATACTGTGAAGAGGTTTTCTGCCCAGCCTCAGGGGAAGAGGCAAAGAAAGCTGCTTTCTGCACAGCATTGGAAGTAGGACGGATGGGCGTTCTTTTCGACAGGTGAAATGCAGGGAGGACCAGGAGCCTCGGTCAAGTAAGCTCCTCCTATGGCTAGTGCAGCTTAATCCAAACGTGCAATCGAAATTTTTTTGGGGTCACTGAGATCAATCTTCACTATCTAACACTTTCAGTTGCTTTCTCCAAATTCATACACCGTGGAATGCCCAACCTTACGTGTGCATGGTGTCCTCTCTGAATCCAGCTTAAGTCCGAAACATACGTGTGCTGAGAGTAGGACTTGCAACAAGTTTTAGGGAAGAGGCTGTTGGAGTCCTTCATCTGATCATCATTTCATCAGAGCAAAGCTTTTCTCTGGGCCACAACTCCATCAGCCTGAACTGACCACGTGCAGCACAGCACTCTCGTGATCTACATGGAGAAACCATCCTTTGCTGTGTTTCTAAAGCTAAATGCTTAAGGGCAGCCCTAAGACCTCTGCATTCAAGCACACTGAAGAAGGCCTTTCATGCTTGGATCTTTCGTCCAAAGACTTGGAATCATGCGGGAGGTCCTGGTTTCCTGTAGGTGCTAGAAGAGGACGCAAAAGGACACCTCATCCCTTTACTAGCAAGGCCATGATGACGCCGTAGCTGTAAAGTGTCCAAAACCGCTGCAGGAGAGCCTTATGCCAGACTTTGAAATAGGAAACTGTCCACCGTGCACTGAGGAGACCTTCCCTGAGAGAACACAAGGTTGCTTTCGCCTTGCATACAATTTGCTCCTATGTGGTATGGAAACCAGTAAACGTTGTAGTGGAAGGCTGTACTCTCTATACGGCCTCTATGTCAAAGACGTAAGTGGGCCTGGAATAGGCATTCCCACTAGCCACATGGGAAGTTACAGAAGATGCTTTGAAATAACCACAGTGGAGGCAAGTCAGCTTTGGATTCAGCTTATGTGGGTGAAAGGAAGCAGTGCTCAAAGACGTAAGTGGGCCTGGAATAGGCATTCCCACTAGCCACATGGGAAGTTACAGAAGATGCTTTGAAATAACCGCAGTGGAGGCAAGTCAGCTTTGGATTCAGCTTATGTGGGTGAAAGGAAGCAGTGCTCAAAGACGTAAGTGGGCCTGGAATAGGCATTCCCACTAGCCACATGGGAAGTTACAGAAGATGCTTTGAAATAACCGCAGTGGAGGCAATCAGCTTTGGATTCAGCTTATGTGGGTGAAAGGAAGCAGTGCAGAACGCCGCATTCAAGGAATCATTGACATCATTGCACTAGATGCTGAAACAGCTTTCAATGTGCTTTCCGTGTCTGTCCTGTGTGCGTGCACTCTGAGCACCTGAGTGAAGTCTACTGTGAGGAGCTGTCTTTGGCTGAGCAGCAGATGGTCGCTTGTGGAGCCAGTCATATGCGGCCTTGCTGTGGAAGACTTTCTGTGAGAAAAATTCACGCGTACAACGAATTTTTCTTGCAGTGTGCTTTCAGAGTCTGTCTTGTGTGCCTGCACTCTGAGCTTCTGGGAGATCAATCCTGTGTAGTGCTCGCTTTTCCTGAGCGGTGACAGGCGCTCGCTTCTTTGCCATTTTAGTGAAGTCTTGCAGAGGAAGGCTGGCTTTCAGAAAAATTCCCGCATACAACGAATTTACCTTGTAATTCTCAAAAGTTTCGTTTTTCTGCTACTTCTTGGCAGCTTCAGAGAGGCCCAGGTTGTCTGGGTGGTATGGAAGCCAGTCTCCCATGCCACAGTCTGAGCTTCGAAACCTGAGTGCCCATTTTTCAGTCCCCAAGCATCATGTAAGCAACAGTTGTGTGAAAGCTTCTCCAAAGCGTGGTTGTGATGAGGCCCCAGACCTCAGAGCTGTTGTCCTGCAGAGAAAGCTCTGGGACTGTCTCAGACCATGTGTTTGCTACTCAGCCATATTGAGAAAGGCAGCCAAACACTGCTGTGAACAGTAGAGCTTCTTGCATATACTTATACTCCCAGATACGAGAATACTGTGAAGAGGTTTGCTGCCCAGAATCAGGGGAAGAATCAAAGAAAGCTGCTTTCTGCACAGCATTGGAAGTAGGACAGATGGGCGTTCTTTTTGACAGGTGAAATGCAGGGAGGACCAGGAGCCTCGGTCAAGTAAGCTCCTCCTATGGCTAGTGCAGCTTAATTCAAACGTGCAATGGAAATTTTCCTGGGGTCACTGAGATAAAATTTCACTATCTAACACTTTCAGTTGCTTTCTCCAAATTCATACACCGTGGAATGCCCAACCTTACGTGTGCATGGTGTCCTCTCTGAATCCAGCTTAAGTCCGAAACATACGTGTGCTGAGAGTAGGACTTGCAACAAGTTTTAGGGAAGAGGCTGTTGGAGTCCTTCATCTGATCATCATTTCATCAGAGCAAAGCTTTTCTCTGGGCCACAACTCTATCAGCCTGAACTGACCACGTGCAGCACAGCACTCTCGTGATCTACATGGAGAAACCATCCTTTGCTGTGTTTCTAAAGCTAAATGCTTAAGGGCAGCCCTAAGACCTCTGCATTCAAGCACACTGAAGAAGGCCTTTCATGCTTGGATCTTTCGTCCAAAGACTTGGAATCATGCGGGAGGTCCTGGTTTCCTGTAGGTGCTAGAAGAGGACGCAAAAGGCCACCTCATCCCTTTACTAGCAAGGCCATGATGACGCCGTAGCTGTAAAGTGTCCAAAACCGCTGCAGGAGAGCCTTATGCCAGACTTTGAAATAGGAAACTGTCCACCGTGCACTGAGGAGACCTTCCCTGAGAGAACACAAGGTTGCTTTCGCCTTGCATACAATTTGCTCCTATGTGGTATGGAAACCAGTAAACGTTGTAGTGGAAGGCTGTACTCTCTATACGGCCTCTATCTCAAAGACGTAAGTGGGCCTGGAATAGGCATTCCCACTAGCCACATGGGAAGTTACAGAAGATGCTTTCAAATAACCACAGTGGAGGCAAGTCAGCTTTGGATTCAGCTTATGTGGGTGAAAGGAAGCAGTGCTCAAAGACGTAAGTGGGCCTGGAATAGGCATTCCCACTAGCCACATGGGAAGTTACAGAAGATGCTTTGAAATAACCGCAGTGGAGGCAAGTCAGCTTTGGATTCAGCTTATGTGGGAGAAAGGAAGCAGTGCTCAAAGACGTAAGTGGGCCTGGAATAGGCATTCCCACTAGCCACATGGGAAGTTACAGAAGATGCTTTCAAATAACCACAGTGGAGGCAAGTCAGCTTTGGATTCATCTTATGTGGGTGAAAGGAAGCAGTGCTCAAAGACGTAAGTGGGCCTGGAATAGGCATTCAAACTAGCCACATGGGAAGTTACAGAAGATGCTTTGAAATAACCGCAGTGGAGGCAAGTCGGCTTTGGATTCAGCTTATGTGGGTGAACTGAAGCAGTGCAGAATGCCACATTCAAGGAATCATTGACATCATTGCACTAGATGCTGTAACATCTTTCAATGTGCTTTCCGTGTCTGTCCTGTGTGCGTGCACTCTGAGCACCTGAGTGAAGTCTACTGTGTGGAGCTGTCTTCGGCTGACCAGCAGATGGTCGCTTGTGGGGCCAGTCATATGCGGGCTTGCTGTGGAAGACTTTCTGTGAGAAAAATTCACGCGTACAACGAATTTTTCTTGAAGTGTGCTTTCAGAGTCTGTCTTGTGTGCCTGCACTCTGAGCTTCTGGTCGATTAATCCTGTGTAGTGCTCGCTTTTGCTGAGCGGCGTCAGGCGCTCGCTTCTTTGCCATTTTAGTGAAGTCTTGCAGAGGAAGGCTGGCTTTCAGAAAAATTCCCGCATACAACGAATTTACCTTGTAATTCTCAAAAGTTTCGTTTTTCTGCTACTTCTTGGCAGCTTCAGAGAGGCCCAGGTTGTCTGGGTGGTATGGAAGCCGGTCTCCCATGCCACAGTCTGAGCTTTGAACCTGGAGTGCCCATTTTTCAGTCCCCAAGCATCATGTAAGCAACAGTTGTGTGAAAGCTTCTCCAAAGCGTGGTTGTGATGAGGCCCCAGACCTCAGAGCTGTTGTCCTGCAGAGAAGGTTCTGGGACTGTCTCAGACCATGTGTTTGCTACTCAGCCATATTGAGAAAGGCAGCCAAACACTGCTGTGAACAGTAGAGCTTCTTGCATATACTTATACTCCCAGATACGAGAATACTGTGAAGAGGTTTTCTGCCGAGCCTCAGGGGAAGATTCAAAGAAAGCTGCTTTCTGCACAGCATTGGAAGTAGGACGGATGGGCGTTCTTTTTGACAGGTGAAATGCAGGGAGGACCAGGAGCCTCGGTCAAGTAAGCTCCTCCTATGGCTAGTGCAGCTTAATCCAAACGTGCAATCGAAATATTTCTGGGGTCACTGAGATAAATTTTCACTATCTAACACTTTCAGTTGCTTTCTCCAAATTCATACACCGTGGAATGCCCAACCTTACGTGTGCATGGTGTCCTCTCTGAATCCAGCTTAAGTCCGAAACATACGTGTGCTGAGAGTAGGACTTGCAACAAGTTTTAGGGAAGAGGCTGTTGGAGTCCTTCATCTGATCATCATTTCATCAGAACAAAGCTTTTCTCTGGGCCACAACTCTATCAGCCTGAACTGACCACGTGCAGCACAGCACTCTCGTTATCTACATGGAGAAACCATCCTTTGCTGTGTTTCTAAAGCTAAATGCTTAAGGGCAGCCCTAAGACCTCTGCATTCAAGCACACTGAAGTAGGCCTTTCATGCTTGGATCTTTCGTCCAAAGACTTGGAATCATGCGGGAGGTCCTGGTTTCCTGTAGGTGCTAGAAGAGGACGCAAAAGGCCACCTCATCCCTTTACTAGCAAGGCCATGATGACGCCGTAGCTGTAAAGTGTCCAAAACCGCTGCAGGAGGACCTTATGCCAGACTTTGAAATAGGAAATTGTCCACCGTGCACTGAGGAGACCTTCCCTGAGAGAACACAAGGTTGCTTTCGCCTTGCATACAATTTGCTCCTATGTGGTATGGAAACCAGTAAACGTTGTAGTGGAAGGCTGTACTCTCTATACGGCCTCTATCTCAAAGACGTAAGTGGGCCTGGAATAGGCATTCCCACTAGCCACATGGGAAGTTACAGAAGATGCTTTGAAATAACTGCAGTGGAGGCAAGTCGGCTTTGGATTCAGCTTATGTGGGTGAAAGGAAGCAGTGCAGAACGCCGCATTCAAGGAATCATTGACATCATTGCACTAGATGCTGAAACAGCTTTCAATGTGTTTTCCGTGTCTGTCCTATGTGCGTGCACTCTGAGCACCTGAGTGAAGTCTACTGTGTGGAGCTGTCTTTGGCTGAGCAGCAGATGGTCGCTTGTGGGGCTAGTCATATGCGGCCTTGCTCTGGAAGACTTTCTGTGAGAAATATTCCCGCGTACAAAGAATTTTCTTGCAGTGTGCTTTCAGAGTCTGTCTTGTGTGCCTGCACTCTGAGCTTCTGGTCGATTAATCCTGTGTAGTGCTCGCTTTTGCTGAGACACGACAGGCGCTCGCTTCTTTGCCATTTTAGTGAAGTCCTGCGGAGGAAGGCTGGCTTTCAGAAAAATTCCCGCATACAACGAATTTACCTTGTAATTCTCCAAAGTTTCGTTTTTCTGCTACTTCTTGGCAGCTTCAGAGAGGCCCAGGTTGTCTGGGTGGTATGGAAGCCGGTCTCCCATGCCACAGTCTGAGCTTTGAAACCTTGAGTGCCCATTTTTCAGTCCCCAAGCATCATGTAAGCAACAGGTGTGTGAAAGCTTCTCCAAAGCGTGGTTGTTATGAGGCCCCAGACCTCAGAGCTGTTGTCCTGCAGAGAACGCTCTGGGACTGTCTCAGACCATGTGATTTGCTAATCAGCCATACAGAGAAAGGCAGCCAAACACTGCTGTGAACAGTAGAGCTTCTTGCATATACTTATACTCCCAGATAAGAGAATACTGTGAAGAGGTTTTCTGCCCAGCCTCAGGGGAAGAGGCAAAGAAAGCTGCTTTCTGCACAGCATTGGAAGTAGGACGGATGGGCGTTCTTTTCGACAGGTGAAATGCAGGGAGGACCAGGAGCCTCGGTCAAGTAAGCTCCTCCTATGGCTAGTGCAGCTTAATCCAAACGTGCAATCGAAATTTTTTTGGGGTCACTGAGATCAATCTTCACTATCTAACACTTTCAGTTGCTTTCTCCAAATTCATACACCGTGGAATGCCCAACCTTACGTGTGCATGGTGTCCTCTCTGAATCCAGCTTAAGTCCGAAACATACGTGTGCTGAGAGTAGGACTTGCAACAAGTTTTAGGGAAGAGGCTGTTGGAGTCCTTCATCTGATCATCATTTCATCAGAGCAAAGCTTTTCTCTGGGCCACAACTCTATCAGCCTGAACTGACCACGTGCAGCACAGCACTCTCGTGATCTACATGGAGAAACCATCCTTTGCTGTGTTTCTAAAGCTAAATGCTTAAGGGCAGCCCTAAGACCTCTGCATTCAAGCACACTGAAGAAGGCCTTTCATGCTTGGATCTTTCGTCCAAAGACTTGGAATCATGCGGGAGGTCCTGGTTTCCTGTAGGTGCTAGAAGAGGACGCAAAAGGCCACCTCATCCCTTTACTAGCAAGGCCATGATGACGCCGTAGCTGTAAAGTGTCCAAAACCGCTGCAGGAGAGCCTTATGCCAGACTTTGAAATAGGAAACTGTCCACCGTGCACTGAGGAGACCTTCCCTGAGAGAACACAAGGTTGCTTTCGCCTTGCATACAATTTGCTCCTATGTGGTATGGAAACCAGTAAACGTTGTAGTGGAAGGCTGTACTCTCTATACGGCCTCTATCTCAAAGACGTAAGTGGGCCTGGAATAGGCATTCCCACTAGCCACATGGGAAGTTACAGAAGATGCTTTCAAATAACCACAGTGGAGGCAAGTCAGCTTTGGATTCAGCTTATGTGGGTGAAAGGAAGCAGTGCTCAAAGACGTAAGTGGGCCTGGAATAGGCATTCCCACTAGCCACATGGGAAGTTACAGAAGATGCTTCGAAATAACCGCAGTGGAGGCAAGTCAGCTTTGGATTCAGCTTATGTGGGTGAAAGGAAGCAGTGCTCAAAGACGTAAGTGGGCCTGGAATAGGCATTCCCACTAGCCACATGGGAAGTTACAGAAGATGCTTTGAAATAACCGCAGTGGAGGCAATCAGCTTTGGATTCAGCTTATGTGGGTGAAAGGAAGCAGTGCAGAACGCCGCATTCAAGGAATCATTGACATCATTGCACTAGATGCTGAAACAGCTTTCAATGTGCTTTCCGTGTCTGTCCTGTGTGCGTGCACTCTGAGCACCTGAGTGAAGACTACTGTGAGGAGCTGTCTTCGGCTGAGCAGCAGATGGTCGCTTGTGGAGCCAGTCATATGCGGCCTTGCTGTGGAAGACTTTCTGTGAGAAAAATTCACGCGTACAACGAATTTTTCTTGCAGTGTGCTTTCAGAGTCTGTCTTGTGTGCCTGCACTCTGAGCTTCTGGGAGATCAATCCTGTGTAGTGCTCGCTTTTCCTGAGCGGTGACAGGCGCTCGCTTCTTTGCCATTTTAGTGAAGTCTTGCAGAGGAAGGCTGGCTTTCAGAAAAATTCCCGCATACAACGAATTTACCTTGTAATTCTCAAAAGTTTCATTTTTCTGCTACTTCTTGGCAGCTTCAGAGAGGCCCAGGTTGTCTGGGTGGTATGGAAGCCAGTCTCCCATGCCACAGTCTGAGCTTCGAAACCTGAGTGCCCATTTTTCAGTCCCCAAGCATCATGTAAGCAACAGTTGTGTGAAAGCTTCTCCAAAGCGTGGTTGTGATGAGGCCCCAGACCTCAGAGCTGTTGTCCTGCAGAGAAGGCTCTGGGACTGTCTCAGACCATGTGTTTGCTACTCAGCCATATTGAGAAAGGCAGCCAAACACTGCTGTGAACAGTAGAGCTTCTTGCATATACTTATACTCCCAGATACGAGATTACTGTGAAGAGGTTTGCTGCCCAGCCTCAGGGGAAGAATCAAAGAAAGCTGCTTTCTGCACAGCATTGGAAGTAGGACAGATGGGCGTTCTTTTTGACAGGTGAAATGCAGGGAGGACCAGGAGCCTCGGTCAAGTAAGCTCCTCCTATGGCTAGTGCAGCTTAATTCAAACGTGCAATGGAAATTTTTCTGGGGTCACTGAGATAAAATTTCACTATCTAACACTTTCAGTTCCTTTCTATAAATTCATACACCGTGGAATGCCCAACCTTACGTGTGCATGGTGTCCTCTCTGAATTCAGCTTTATTCCGAAACATACGTGTGCTGAGAGTAGGACTTGCAACAAGTTTTAGGGAAGAGGCTGTTGGAGTCCTTCATCTGATCATCATTTCATCAGAACAAAGCTTTTCTCTGGGCCACAACTCTATCAGCCTGAACTGACCACGTGCAGCACAGCACTCTCGTGATCTACATGGAGAAACCATCCTTTGCTGTGTTTCTAAAGCTAAATGCTTAAGGGCAGCCCTAAGACCTCTGCATTCAAGCACACTGAAGAAGGACTTTCATGCTTGGATCTTTCGTCCAAAGACTTGGAATCATGCGGGAGGTCCTGGTTTCCTGTAGGTGCTAGAAGAGGACGCAAAAGGCCACCTCATCCCTTTAATAGCAAGGCCATGATGATGCCTTAGCTGTAAAGTGTCCGAAACTGCTGCAGGAGAGCCTTATGCCAGACTTTGAAATAGGAAACTGTCCACCGTGCACTGAGGAGACCCTCCCTGAGAGAACACAAGGTTGCTTTCGCCTTGCATACAATTTGCTCCTATGTGGTATGGAAACCAGTAAACGTTGTAGTGGAAGGCTGGACTCTCTATACGGCCTCTATCTCAAAGACGTAAGTGGGCCTGGAATAGGCATTCCCACTAGCCACATGGGAAGTTACAGAAGATGCTTTCAAATAACCACAGTGGAGGCAAGTCAGCTTTGGATTCAGCTTATGTGGGTGAAAGGAAGCAGTGCTCAAAGACGTATGTGGGCCTGGAATAGGCATTCCCACTAGCCACATGGAAAGTTACAGAAGATGCTTTGAAATAACCGCAGTGGAGGCAAGTCAGCTTTGGATTCAGCTTATGTGGGTGAAAGGAAGCAGTGCTCAAAGACGTAAGTGGGCCTGGAATAGGCATTCCCACTAGCCACATGGGAAGTTACAGAAGATTCTTTGAAATAACCGCAGTGGAGGCAATCAGCTTTGGATTCAGCTTATGTGGGTGAAAGGAAGCAGTGCAGAACGCCGCATTCAGGGAATCATTGACATCATTGCACTAGATGCTGAAACAGCTTTCAATGTGCTTTCCGTGTCTGTCCTGTTTGCGTGCACTCTGAGCACCTGAGTGAAGTCTACTGTGAGGAGCTGTCTTCGGCTGAGCAGCAGATGGTCGCTTGTGGAGCCAGTCATATGCGGCCTTGCTGTGGAAGACTTTCTGTGAGAAAAATTCACGCGTACAACGAATTTTTCTTGCAGTGTGCTTTCAGAGTCTGTCTTGTGTGCCTGCACTCTGAGCTTCTGGGAGATCAATCCTGTGTAGTGCTCGCTTTTCCTGAGCGGTGACAGGCGCTCGCTTCTTTGCCATTTTAGTGAAGTCTTGCAGAGGAAGGCTGGCTTTCAGAAAAATTCCCGCATACAACGAATTTACCTTGTAATTCTCAAAAGTTTCGTTTTTCTGCTACTTCTTGGCAGCTTCAGAGAGGCCCAGGTTGTCTGGGTGGTATGGAAGCCAGTCTCCCATGCCACAGTCTGAGCTTCGAAACCTGAGTGCCCATTTTTCAGTCCCCAAGCATCATGTAAGCAACAGTTGTGTGAAAGCTTCTCCAAAGCGTGGTTGTGATGAGGCCCCAGACCTCAGAGCTGTTGTCCTGCAGAGAAGGCTCTGGGACTGTCTCAGACCATGTGTTTGCTACTCAGCCATATTGAGAAAGGCAGCCAAACACTGCTGTGAACAGTAGAGCTTCTTGCATATACTTATACTCCCAGATACGAGATTACTGTGAAGAGGTTTGCTGCCCAGCCTCAGGGGAAGAATCAAAGAAAGCTGCTTTCTGCACAGCATTGGAAGTAGGACAGATGGGCGTTCTTTTTGACAGGTGAAATGCAGGGAGGACCAGGAGCCTCGGTCAAGTAAGCTCCTCCTATGGCTAGTGCAGCTTAATTCAAACGTGCAATGGAAATTTTTCTGGGGTCACTGAGATAAAATTTCACTATCTAACACTTTCAGTTCCTTTCTATAAATTCATACACCGTGGAATGCCCAACCTTACGTGTGCATGGTGTCCTCTCTGAATTCAGCTTTATTCCGAAACATACGTGTGCTGAGAGTAGGACTTGCAACAAGTTTTAGGGAAGAGGCTGTTGGAGTCCTTCATCTGATCATCATTTCATCAGAACAAAGCTTTTCTCTGGGCCACAACTCTATCAGCCTGAACTGACCACGTGCAGCACAGCACTCTCGTGATCTACATGGAGAAACCATCCTTTGCTGTGTTTCTAAAGCTAAATGCTTAAGGGCAGCCCTAAGACCTCTGCATTCAAGCACACTGAAGAAGGACTTTCATGCTTGGATCTTTCGTCCAAAGACTTGGAATCATGCGGGAGGTCCTGGTTTCCTGTAGGTGCTAGAAGAGGACGCAAAAGGCCACCTCATCCCTTTAATAGCAAGGCCATGATGATGCCTTAGCTGTAAAGTGTCCGAAACTGCTGCAGGAGAGCCTTATGCCAGACTTTGAAATAGGAAACTGTCCACCGTGCACTGAGGAGACCCTCCCTGAGAGAACACAAGGTTGCTTTCGCCTTGCATACAATTTGCTCCTATGTGGTATGGAAACCAGTAAACGTTGTAGTGGAAGGCTGTACTCGCTATACGGCCTCTATCTCAAAGACGTAAGTGGGCCTGGAATAGGCATTCCCACTAGCCACATGGGAAGTTACAGAAGATGCTTTCAAATAACCACAGTGGAGGCAAGACAGCTTTGGATTCAGCTTATGTGGGTGAAAGGAAGCAGTGCAGAACGCCGCATTCAAGGAATCATTGACATCATTGCACTAGATGCTGTAACATCTTTCAATGTGCTTTCCGTGTCTGTCTTGTGTGCCTGCACTCTGAGCTTCTGGTCGATTAATCCTGTGTAGTGCTCGCTTTTGCTGAGCGGCGTCAGGCGCTCGCTTCTTTGCCATTTTAGTGAAGTCTTGCAGAGGAAGGCTGGCTTTCAGAAAAATTCCCGCATACAACGAATTTACCTTGTAATTCTCAAAAGTTTCGTTTTTCTGCTACTTCTTGGCAGCTTCAGAGAGGCCCAGGTTGTCTGGGTGGTATGGAAGCCGGTCTCCCATGCCACAGTCTGAGCTTTGAACCTGAATGCCCATTTTTCAGTCCCCAAGCATCATGTAAGCAACAGGTGTGTGAAAGCTTCTCCAAAGCGTGGTTGTTATGAGGCCCCAGACCTCAGAGCTGTTGTCCTGCAGAGAACGCTCTGGGACTGTCTCAGACCATGTGATTTGCTAATCAGCCATACAGAGAAAGGCAGCCAAACACTGCTGTGAACAGTAGAGCTTCTTGCATATACTTATACTCCCAGATACGAGATTACTGTGAAGAGGTTTTCTGCCGAGCCTCAGGGGAAGATTCAAAGAAAGCTGCTTTCTGCACAGCATTGGAAGTAGGACGGATGGGCGTTCTTTTTGACAGGTGAAATGCAGGGAGGACCAGGAGCCTCGGTCAAGTAAGCTCCTCCTATGGCTAGTGCAGCTTAATCCAAACGTGCAATCGAAATTTTTTTGGGGTCACTGAGATCAATCTTCACTATCTAACACTTTCAGTTGCTTTCTCCAAATTCATACACCGTGGAATGCCCAACCTTACGTGTGCATGGTGTCCTCTCTGAATCCAGCTTAAGTCCGAAACATACGTGTGCTGAGAGTAGGACTTGCAACAAGTTTTAGGGAAGAGGCTGTTGGAGTCCTTCATCTGATCATCATTTCATCAGAACAAAGCTTTTCTCTGGGCCACAACTCTATCAGCCTGAACTGACCACGTGCAGCACAGCACTCTCGTTATCTACATGGAGAAACCATCCTTTGCTGTGTTTCTAAAGCTAAATGCTTAAGGGCAGCCCTAAGACCTCTGCATTCAAGCACACTGAAGTAGGCCTTTCATGCTTGCATCTTTCGTCCAAAGACTTGGAATCATGCGGGAGGTCCTGGTTTCCTGTAGGTGCTAGAAGAGGACGCAAAAGGCCACCTCATCCCTTTACTAGCAAGGCCATGATGACGCCGTAGCTGTAAAGTGTCCAAAACCGCTGCAGGAGGACATTATGCCAGACTTTGAAATAGGAAATTGTCCACCGTGCACTGAGGAGACCTTCCCTGAGAGAACACAAGGTTGCTTTCGCCTTGCATACAATTTGCTCCTATGTGGTATGGAAACCAGTAAACGTTGTAGTGGAAGGCTGTACTCTCTATACGGCCTCTATCTCAAAGACGTAAGTGGGCCTGGAATAGGCATTCCCACTAGCCACATGGGAAGTTACAGAAGATGCTTTGAAATAACTGCAGTGGAGGCAAGTCGGCTTTGGATTCAGCTTATGTGGGTGAAAGGAAGCAGTGCAGAACGCCGCATTCAAGGAATCATTGACATCATTGCACTAGATGCTGAAACAGCTTTTCATGTGTTTTCCGTGTCTGTAATATGTGCGTGCACTCTGAGCACCTGAGTGAAGTCTACTGTGTGGAGCTGTCTTTGGCTGAGCAGCAGATGGTCGCTTGTGGGGCTAGTCATATGCGGCCTTGCTCTGGAAGACTTTCTGTGAGAAATATTCCCGCGTACAAAGAATTTTCTTGCAGTGTGCTTTCAGAGTCTGTCTTGTGTGCCTGCACTCTGAGCTTCTGGTCGATTAATCCTGTGTAGTGCTCGCTTTTGCTGAGCGTCGACAGGCGCTCGCGTCTTTGCCATTTTAGTGGAGTCCTGCAGAGGAAGGCTGGCTTTCAGAAAAATTCCCGCATACAACGAATTTACCTTGTAATTCTCAAAAGTTTCGTTTTTCTGCTACTTCTTGGCAGCTTCAGAGAGGCCCAGGTTTTCTGGGTGGTATGGAAGCCGGTCTCCCATGCCACAGTCTGAGCTTTGAACCTTGAGTGCCCATTTTTCAGTCCCCAAGCATCATGTAAGCAACAGGTGTGTGAAAGCTTCTCCAAAGCGTGGTTGTGATGAGGCCCCAGACCTCAGAGCTGTTGTCCTGCAGAGAACGCTCTGGGACTGTCTCAGACCATGTGATTTGCTAATCAGCCATACAGAGAAAGGCAGCCAAACACTGCTGTGAACAGTAGAGCTTCTTGCATATACTTATACTCCCAGATAAGAGAATACTGTGAAGAGGTTTTCTGCCCAGCCTCAGGGGAAGAGGCAAAGAAAGCTGCTTTCTGCACAGCATTGGAAGTAGGACGGATGGGCGTTCTTTTCGACAGGTGAAATGCAGGGAGGACCAGGAGCCTCGGTCAAGTAAGCTCCTCCTATGGCTAGTGCAGCTTAATCCAAACGTGCAATCGAAATTTTTTTGGGGTCACTGAGATCAATCTTCACTATCTAACACTTTCAGTTGCTTTCTCCAAATTCATACACCGTGGAATGCCCAAACTTACGTGTGCATGGTGTCCTCTCTGAATCCAGCTTAAGTCCGAAACATACGTGTGCTGAGAGTAGGACTTGCAACAAGTTTTAGGGAAGAGGCTGTTGGAGTCCTTCATCTGATCATCATTTCATCAGAACAAAGCTTTTCTCTGGGCCACAACTCTATCAGCCTGAACTGACCACGTGCAGCACAGCACTCTCGTGATCTACATGGAGAAACCATCCTTTGCTGTGTTTCTAAAGCTAAATGCTTAAGGGCAGCCCTAAGACCTCTGCATTCAAGCACACTGAAGAAGGCCTTTCATGCTTGGATCTTTCGTCCAAAGACTTGGAATCATGCGGGAGGTCCTGGTTTCCTGTAGGTGCTAGAAGAGGACGCAAAAGGCCACCTCATCCCTTTACTAGCAAGGCCATGATGACGCCGTAGCTGTAAAGTGTCCAAAACCGCTGCAGGAGAGCCTTATGCCAGACTTTGAAATAGGAAACTGTCCACCGTGCACTGAGGAGACCTTCCCTGAGAGAACACAAGGTTGCTTTCGCCTTGCATACAATTTGCTCCTATGTGGTATGGAAACCAGTAAACGTTGTAGTGGAAGGCTGTACTCTCTATACGGCCTCTATCTCAAAGACGTAAGTGGGCCTGGAATAGGCATTCCCACTAGCCACATGGGAAGTTACAGAAGATGCTTTCAAATAACCACAGTGGAGGCAAGTCAGCTTTGGATTCAGCTTATGTGGGTGAAAGGAAGCAGTGCTCAAAGACGTAAGTGGGCCTGGAATAGGCATTCCCACTAGCCACATGGGAAGTTACAGAAGATGCTTTGAAATAACCGCAGTGGAGGCAATCAGCTTTGGATTCAGCTTATGTGGGTGAAAGGAAGCAGTGCAGAACGCCGCATTCAAGGAATCATTGACATCATTGCACTAGATGCTGAAACAGCTTTCAATGTGCTTTCCGTGTCTGTCCTGTGTGCGTGCACTCTGAGCACCTGAGTGAAGACTACTGTGAGGAGCTGTCTTCGGCTGAGCAGCAGATGGTCGCTTGTGGGGCCAGTCATATGCGGCCTTGCTGTGGAAGACTTTCTGTGAGAAAAATTCACGCGTACAACGAATTTTTCTTGCAGTGTGCTTTCAGAGTCTGTCTTGTGTGCCTGCACTCTGAGCTTCTGGGAGATCAATCCTGAGTAGTGCTCGCTTTTCCTGAGCGGTGACAGGCGCTCGCTTCTTTGCCATTTTAGTGAAGTCTTGCAGAGGAAGGCTGGCTTTCAGAAAAATTCCCGCATACAACGAATTTACCTTGTAATTCTCAAAAGTTTCGTTTCTCTGCTACTTCTTGGCAGCTTCAGAGAGGCCCAGGTTGTCTGGGTGGTATGGAAGCCAGTCTCCCATGCCACAGTCTGAGCTTCGAAACCTGAGTGCCCATTTTTCAGTCCCCAAGCATCATGTAAGCAACAGTTGTGTGAAAGCTTCTCCAAAGCGTGGTTGTGATGAGGCCCCAGACCTCAGAGCTGTTGTCCTGCAGAGAAGGCTCTGGGACTGTCTCAGACCATGTGTTTGCTACTCAGCCATATTGAGAAAGGCAGCCAAACACTGCTGTGAACAGTAGAGCTTCTTGCATATACTTATACTCCCAGATACGAGATTACTGTGAAGAGGTTTGCTGCCCAGCCTCAGGGGAAGAATCAAAGAAAGCTGCTTTCTGCACAGCATTGGAAGTAGGACAGATGGGCGTTCTTTTTGACAGGTGAAATGCAGGGAGGACCAGGAGCCTCGGTCAAGTAAGCTCCTCCTATGGCTAGTGCAGCTTAATTCAAACGTGCAATGGAAATTTTTCTGGGGTCACTGAGATAAAATTTCACTATCTAACACTTTCAGTTCCTTTCTATAAATTCATACACCGTGGAATGCCCAACCTTACGTGTGCATGGTGTCCTCTCTGAATTCAGCTTTATTCCGAAACATACGTGTGCTGAGAGTAGGACTTGCAACAAGTTTTAGGGAAGAGGCTGTTGGAGTCCTTCATCTGATCATCATTTCATCAGAACAAAGCTTTTCTCTGGGCCACAACTCTATCAGCCTGAACTGACCACGTGCAGCACAGCACTCTCGTGATCTACATGGAGAAACCATCCTTTGCTGTGTTTCTAAAGCTAAATGCTTAAGGGCAGCCCTAAGACCTCTGCATTCAAGCACACTGAAGAAGGACTTTCATGCTTGGATCTTTCGTCCAAAGACTTGGAATCATGCGGGAGGTCCTGGTTTCCTGTAGGTGCTAGAAGAGGACGCAAAAGGCCACCTCATCCCTTTAATAGCAAGGCCATGATGATGCCTTAGCTGTAAAGTGTCCGAAACTGCTGCAGGAGAGCCTTATGCCAGACTTTGAAATAGGAAACTGTCCACCGTGCACTGAGGAGACCCTCCCTGAGAGAACACAAGGTTGCTTTCGCCTTGCATACAATTTGCTCCTATGTGGTATGGAAACCAGTAAACGTTGTAGTGGAAGGCTGGACTCTCTATACGGCCTCTATCTCAAAGACGTAAGTGGGCCTGGAATAGGCATTCCCACTAGCCACATGGGAAGTTACAGAAGATGCTTTCAAATAACCACAGTGGAGGCAAGACAGCTTTGGATTCAGCTTATGTGGGTGAAAGGAAGCAGTGCAGAACGCCGCATTCAAGGAATCATTGACATCATTGCACTAGATGCTGTAACATCTTTCAATGTGCTTTCCGTGTCTGTCTTGTGTGCCTGCACTCTGAGCTTCTGGTCGATTAATCCTGTGTAGTGCTCGCTTTTGCTGAGCGGCGTCAGGTGCTCGCTTCTTTGCCATTTTAGTGAAGTCTTGCAGAGGAAGGCAGGCTTTCAGAAAAATTCCCGCATACAACGAATTTACCTTGTAATTCTCAAAAGTTTCGTTTTTCTGCTACTTCTTGGCAGCTTCAGAGAGGCCCAGGTTGTCTGGGTGGTATGGAAGCCGGTCTCCCATGCCACAGTCTGAGCTTTGAACCTGAATGCCCATTTTTCAGTCCCCAAGCATCATGTAAGCAACAGGTGTGTGAAAGCTTCTCCAAAGCGTGGTTGTGATGAGGCCCCAGACCTCAGAGCTGTTGTCCTGCAGAGAACGCTCTGGGACTGTCTCAGACCATGTGATTTGCTAATCAGCCATACAGAGAAAGGCAGCCAAACACTGCTGTGAACAGTAGAGCTTCTTGCATATACTTATACTCCCAGATAAGAGAATACTGTGAAGAGGTTTGCTGCCCAGCCTCAGGGGAAGAGGCAAAGAAAGCTGCTTTCTGCACAGCATTGGAAGTAGGACGGATGGGCGTTCTTTTCGACAGGTGAAATGCAGGGAGGACCAGGAGCCTCGGTCAAGTAAGCTCCTCCTATGGCTAGTGCAGCTTAATCCAAACGTGCAATCGAAATTTTTTTGGGGTCACTGAGATCAATCTTCACTATCTAACACTTTCAGTTGCTTTCTCCAAATTCATACACCGTGGAATGCCCAACCTTACGTGTGCATGGTGTCCTCTCTGAATCCAGCTTAAGTCCGAAACATACGTGTGCTGAGAGTAGGACTTGCAACAAGTTTTAGGGAAGAGGCTGTTGGAGTCCTTCATCTGATCATCATTTCATCAGAGCAAAGCTTTTCTCTGGGCCACAACTCTATCAGCCTGAACTGACCACGTGCAGCACAGCACTCTCGTGATCTACATGGAGAAACCATCCTTTGCTGTGTTTCTAAAGCTAAATGCTTAAGGGCAGCCCTAAGACCTCTGCATTCAAGCACACTGAAGAAGGCCTTTCATGCTTGGATCTTTCGTCCAAAGACTTGGAATCATGCGGGAGGTCCTGGTTTCCTGTAGGTGCTAGAAGAGGACGCAAAAGGCCACCTCATCCCTTTACTAGCAAGGCCATGATGACGCCGTAGCTGTAAAGTGTCCAAAACCGCTGCAGGAGAGCCTTATGCCAGACTTTGAAATAGGAAACTGTCCACCGTGCACTGAGGAGACCTTCCCTGAGAGAACACAAGGTTGCTTTCGCCTTGCATACAATTTGCTCCTATGTGGTATGGAAACCAGTAAACGTTGTAGTGGAAGGCTGTACTCTCTATACGGCCTCTATCTCAAAGACGTAAGTGGGCCTGGAATAGGCATTCCCACTAGCCACATGGGAAGTTACAGAAGATGCTTTCAAATAACCACAGTGGAGGCAAGTCAGCTTTGGATTCAGCTTATGTGGGTGAAAGGAAGCAGTGCTCAAAGACGTAAGTGGGCCTGGAATAGGCATTCCCACTAGCCACATGGGAAGTTACAGAAGATGCTTTGAAATAACCGCAGTGGAGGCAATCAGCTTTGGATTCAGCTTATGTGGGTGAAAGGAAGCAGTGCAGAACGCCGCATTCAAGGAATCATTGACATCATTGCACTAGATGCTGAAACAGCTTTCAATGTGCTTTCCGTGTCTGTCCTGTGTGCGTGCACTCTGAGCACCTGAGTGAAGACTACTGTGAGGAGCTGTCTTCGGCTGAGCAGCAGATGGTCGCTTGTGGGGCCAGTCATATGCGGCCTTGCTGTGGAAGACTTTCTGTGAGAAAAATTCACGCGTACAACGAATTTTTCTTGCAGTGTGCTTTCAGAGTCTGTCTTGTGTGCCTGCACTCTGAGCTTCTGGGAGATCAATCCTGAGTAGTGCTCGCTTTTCCTGAGCGGTGACAGGCGCTCGCTTCTTTGCCATTTTAGTGAAGTCTTGCAGAGGAAGGCTGGCTTTCAGAAAAATTCCCGCATACAACGAATTTACCTTGTAATTCTCAAAAGTTTCGTTTCTCTGCTACTTCTTGGCAGCTTCAGAGAGGCCCAGGTTGTCTGGGTGGTATGGAAGCCAGTCTCCCATGCCACAGTCTGAGCTTCGAAACCTGAGTGCCCATTTTTCAGTCCCCAAGCATCATGTAAGCAACAGTTGTGTGAAAGCTTCTCCAAAGCGTGGTTGTGATGAGGCCCCAGACCTCAGAGCTGTTGTCCTGCAGAGAAGGCTCTGGGACTGTCTCAGACCATGTGTTTGCTACTCAGCCATATTGAGAAAGGCAGCCAAACACTGCTGTGAACAGTAGAGCTTCTTGCATATACTTATACTCCCAGATACGAGATTACTGTGAAGAGGTTTGCTGCCCAGCCTCAGGGGAAGAATCAAAGAAAGCTGCTTTCTGCACAGCATTGGAAGTAGGACAGATGGGCGTTCTTTTTGACAGGTGAAATGCAGGGAGGACCAGGAGCCTCGGTCAAGTAAGCTCCTCCTATGGCTAGTGCAGCTTAATTCAAACGTGCAATGGAAATTTTTCTGGGGTCACTGAGATAAAATTTCACTATCTAACACTTTCAGTTCCTTTCTATAAATTCATACACCGTGGAATGCCCAACCTTACGTGTGCATGGTGTCCTCTCTGAATTCAGCTTTATTCCGAAACATACGTGTGCTGAGAGTAGGACTTGCAACAAGTTTTAGGGAAGAGGCTGTTGGAGTCCTTCATCTGATCATCATTTCATCAGAACAAAGCTTTTCTCTGGGCCACAACTCTATCAGCCTGAACTGACCACGTGCAGCACAGCACTCTCGTGATCTACATGGAGAAACCATCCTTTGCTGTGTTTCTAAAGCTAAATGCTTAAGGGCAGCCCTAAGACCTCTGCATTCAAGCACACTGAAGAAGGACTTTCATGCTTGGATCTTTCGTCCAAAGACTTGGAATCATGCGGGAGGTCCTGGTTTCCTGTAGGTGCTAGAAGAGGACGCAAAAGGCCACCTCATCCCTTTAATAGCAAGGCCATGATGATGCCTTAGCTGTAAAGTGTCCGAAACTGCTGCAGGAGAGCCTTATGCCAGACTTTGAAATAGGAAACTGTCCACCGTGCACTGAGGAGACCCTCCCTGAGAGAACACAAGGTTGCTTTCGCCTTGCATACAATTTGCTCCTATGTGGTATGGAAACCAGTAAACGTTGTAGTGGAAGGCTGGACTCTCTATACGGCCTCTATCTCAAAGACGTAAGTGGGCCTGGAATAGGCATTCCCACTAGCCACATGGGAAGTTACAGAAGATGCTTTCAAATAACCACAGTGGAGGCAAGACAGCTTTGGATTCAGCTTATGTGGGTGAAAGGAAGCAGTGCAGAACGCCGCATTCAAGGAATCATTGACATCATTGCACTAGATGCTGTAACATCTTTCAATGTGCTTTCCGTGTCTGTCTTGTGTGCCTGCACTCTGAGCTTCTGGTCGATTAATCCTGTGTAGTGCTCGCTTTTGCTGAGCGGCGTCAGGTGCTCGCTTCTTTGCCATTTTAGTGAAGTCTTGCAGAGGAAGGCAGGCTTTCAGAAAAATTCCCGCATACAACGAATTTACCTTGTAATTCTCAAAAGTTTCGTTTTTCTGCTACTTCTTGGCAGCTTCAGAGAGGCCCAGGTTGTCTGGGTGGTATGTAAGCCGGTCTCCCATGCCACAGTCTGAGCTTTGAACCTGAATGCCCATTTTTCAGTCCCCAAGCATCATGTAAGCAACAGGTGTGTGAAAGCTTCTCCAAAGCGTGGTTGTGATGAGGCCCCAGACCTCAGAGCTGTTGTCCTGCAGAGAACGCTCTGGGACTGTCTCAGACCATGTGATTTGCTAATCAGCCATACAGAGAAAGGCAGCCAAACACTGCTGTGAACAGTAGAGCTTCTTGCATATACTTATACTCCCAGATAAGAGAATACTGTGAAGAGGTTTGCTGCCCAGCCTCAGGGGAAGAGGCAAAGAAAGCTGCTTTCTGCACAGCATTGGAAGTAGGACGGATGGGCGTTCTTTTCGACAGGTGAAATGCAGGGAGGACCAGGAGCCTCGGTCAAGTAAGCTCCTCCTATGGCTAGTGCAGCTTAATCCAAACGTGCAATCGAAATTTTTTTGGGGTCACTGAGATCAATCTTCACTATCTAACACTTTCAGTTGCTTTCTCCAAATTCATACACCGTGGAATGCCCAACCTTACGTGTGCATGGTGTCCTCTCTGAATCCAGCTTAAGTCCGAAACATACGTGTGCTGAGAGTAGGACTTGCAACAAGTTTTAGGGAAGAGGCTGTTGGAGTCCTTCATCTGATCATCATTTCATCAGAGCAAAGCTTTTCTCTGGGCCACAACTCTATCAGCCTGAACTGACCACGTGCAGCACAGCACTCTCGTGATCTACATGGAGAAACCATCCTTTGCTGTGTTTCTAAAGCTAAATGCTTAAGGGCAGCCCTAAGACCTCTGCATTCAAGCACACTGAAGAAGGCCTTTCATGCTTGGATCTTTCGTCCAAAGACTTGGAATCATGCGGGAGGTCCTGGTTTCCTGTAGGTGCTAGAAGAGGACGCAAAAGGCCACCTCATCCCTTTACTAGCAAGGCCATGATGACGCCGTAGCTGTAAAGTGTCCAAAACCGCTGCAGGAGAGCCTTATGCCAGACTTTGAAATAGGAAACTGTCCACCGTGCACTGAGGAGACCTTCCCTGAGAGAACACAAGGTTGCTTTCGCCTTGCATACAATTTGCTCCTATGTGGTATGGAAACCAGTAAACGTTGTAGTGGAAGGCTGTACTCTCTATACGGCCTCTATCTCAAAGACGTAAGTGGGCCTGGAATAGGCATTCCCACTAGCCACATGGGAAGTTACAGAAGATGCTTTCAAATAACCACAGTGGAGGCAAGTCAGCTTTGGATTCAGCTTATGTGGGTGAAAGGAAGCAGTGCTCAAAGACGTAAGTGGGCCTGGAATAGGCATTCCCACTAGCCACATGGGAAGTTACAGAAGATGCTTTGAAATAACCGCAGTGGAGGCAAGTCAGCTTTGGATTCAGCTTATGTGGGTGAAAGGAAGCAGTGCAGAACGCCGCATTCAAGGAATCATTGACATCATTGCACTAGATGCTGAAACAGCTTTCAATGTGCTTTCCGTGTCTGTCCTGTGTGCGTGCACTCTGAGCACCTGAGTGAAGACTACTGTGAGGAGCTGTCTTCGGCTGAGCAGCAGATGGTCGCTTGTGGGGCCAGTCATATGCGGCCTTGCTGTGGAAGACTTTCTGTGAGAAAAATTCACGCGTACAACGAATTTTTCTTGCAGTGTGCTTTCAGAGTCTGTCTTGTGTGCCTGCACTCTGAGCTTCTGGGAGATCAATCCTGTGTAGTGCTCGCTTTTCCTGAGCGGTGACAGGCGCTCGCTTCTTTGCCATTTTAGTGAAGTCTTGCAGAGGAAGGCTGGCTTTCAGGTAAATTCCCGCATACAACGAATTTACCTTGTAATTCTCAAAAGTTTCGTTTTTCTGCTACTTCTTGGCAGCTTCAGAGAGGCCCAGGTTGTCTGGGTGGTATGGAAGCCGGTCTCCCATGCCACAGTCTGAGCTTCGAAACCTGAGTGCCCATTTTTCAGTCCACAAGCATCATGTAAGCAACAGTTGTGTGAAAGCTTCTCCAAAGCGTGGTTGTGATGAGGCCCCAGACCTCAGAGCTGTTGTCCTGCAGAGAAGGCTCTGGGACTGTCTCAGACCATGTGTTTGCTACTCAGCCATATTGAGAAAGGCAGCCAAACACTGCTGTGAACAGTAGAGCTTCTTGCATATACTTATACTCACAGATACGAGATTACTGTGAAGAGGTTTGCTGCCCAGCCTCAGGGGAAGAGGCAAAGAAAGCTGCTTTCTGCACAGCATTGGAAGTAGGACAGATGGGCGTTCATTTTGACAGGTGAAATGCAGGGAGGACCAGGAGCCTCGGTCAAGTAAGCTCCTCCTATGGCTAGTGCAGCTTAATTCAAACGTGCAATGGAAATTTTTCTGGGGTCACTGAGATAAAATTTCACTATCTAACACTTTCAGTTGCTTTCTATAAATTCATACACCGTGGAATGCCCAACCTTACGTGTGCATGGTGTCCTCTCTGAATTCAGCTTTATTCCGAAACATACGTGTGCTGAGAGTAGGACTTGCAACAAGTTTTAGGGAAGAGGCTGTTGGAGTCCTTCATCTGATCATCATTTCATCAGAACAAAGCTTTTCTCTGGGCCACAACTCTATCAGCCTGAACTGACCACGTGCAGCACAGCACTCTCGTGATCTACATGGAGAAACCATCCTTTGCTGTGTTTCTAAAGCTAAATGCTTAAGGGCAGCCCTAAGACCTCTGCATTCAAGCACACTGAAGAAGGCCTTTCATGCTTGGATCTTTCGTCCAAAGACTTGGAATCATGCGGGAGGTCCTGGTTTCCTGTAGGTGCTAGAAGAGGACGCAAAAGGCCACCTCATCCCTTTAATAGCAAGGCCATGATGATGTCTTAGCTGTAAAGTGTCCGAAACTGCTGCAGGAGAGCCTTATGCCAGACTTTGAAATAGGAAACTGTCCACCGTGCACTGAGGAGACCCTCCCTGAGAGAACACAAGGTTGCTTTCGCCTTGCATACAATTTGCTCCTATGTGGTATGGAAACCAGTAAACGTTGTAGTGGAAGGCTGGACTCTCTATACGGCCTCTATCTCAAAGACGTAAGTGGGCCTGGAATAGGCATTCCCACTAGCCACATGAGAAGTTACAGAAGATGCTTTCAAATAACCACAGTGGAGGCAAGACAGCTTTGGATTCAGCTTATGTGGGTGAAAGGAAGCAGTGCTCAAAGACGTAAGCGGGCCTGGAATAGGCATTCCCACTAGCCACATGGGAAGTTACAGAAGATGCTTTGAAATAACCGCAGTGGAGGCAAGTCAGCTTTGGATTCAGCTTATGTGGGTGAAAGGAAGCAGTGCTCAAAGACGTAAGTGGGCCTGGAATAGGCATTCCCACTAGCCACATGGGAAGTTACAGAAGATGCTTTGAAATAACCGCAGTGGAGGCAAGTCGGCTTTGGATTCAGCTTATGTGGGTGAACTGAAGCAGTGCAGAATGCCGCATTCAAGGAATAATTGACATCATTGCACTAGATGCTGTAACATCTTTCAATGTGCTTTCCGTGTCTGTCCTGTGTGCGTGCATATGAGCACCTGAGTGAAGTCTACTGTGTGGAGCTGTCTTCGGCTGAGCAGCAGATGGTCGCTTGTGGGGCCAGTCATATGCGGCCTTGCTGTGGAAGACTTTCTGTGAGAAAAATTCACGCGTACAACGAATTTTTCTTGCAGTGTGCTTTCAGAGTCTGTCTTGTGTGCCTGCACTCTGAGCTTCTGGGCGATTAATCCTGTGTAGTGCTCGCTTTTGCTGAGCGTCGACAGGCGCTCGCTTCTTTGCCATTTTAGTGAAGTCTTGCAGTGGAAGGCTGGCTTTCAGAAAAATTCCCGCATACAACGAATTTACCTTGTAATTCTCAAAAGTTTCGTTTTTCTGCTACTTCTTGGCAGCTTCAGAGAGGCCCAGGTTGTCTGGGTGGTATGGAAGCCGGTCTCCCATGCCACAGTCTGAGCTTTGAACCTTGAGTGCCCATTTTTCAGTCCCCAAGCATCATGTAAGCAACAGTTGTGTGAAAGCTTCTCCAAAGCGTGGTTGTGATGAGGCCCCAGACCTCAGAGCTGTTGTCCTGCAGAGAAGGTTCTGGGACTGTCTCAGACCATGTGTTTGCTACTCAGCCATATTGAGAAAGGCAGCCAAACACTGCTGTGAACAGTAGAGCTTCTTGCATATACTTATACTCCCAGATACGAGAATACTGTGAAGAGGTTTTCTGCCCAGCCTCAGGGGAAGAGGCAAAGAAAGCTGTTTTCTGCACAGCATTGGAAGTAGGACGGATGGGCGTTCTTTTCGACAGGTGAAATGCAGGGAGGACCAGGAGCCTCGGTCAAGTAAGCTCCTCCTATTGCTAGTGCAGCTTAATCCAAACGTGCAATCAAAATTTTTTGGGGTCACTGAGATCAATCTTCACTATCTAACACTTTCAGTTGCTTTCTCCAAATTCATACACCGTGGAATGCCCAACCTTACGTGTGCATGGTGTCCTCTCTGAATCCAGCTTAAGTCCGAAACATACGTGTGCTGAGAGTAGGACTTGCAACAAGTTTTAGGGAAGAGGCTGTTGGAGTCCTTCATCTGATCATCATTTCATCAGAACAAAGCTTTTCTCTGGGCCACAACTCTATCAGCCTGAACTGACCACGTGCAGCACAGCACTCTCGTGATCTACATGGAGAAACCATCCTTTGCTGTGTTTCTAAAGCTAAATGCTTAAGGGCAGCCCTAAGACCTCTGCATTCAAGCACACTGAAGAAGGCCTTTCATGCTTGGATCTTTCGTCCAAAGACTTGGAATCATGCGGGAGGTCCTGGTTTCCTGTAGGTGCTAGAAGAGGACGCAAAAGGCCACCTCATCCCTTTACTAGCAAGGCCATGATGACGCCTTAGCTGTAAAGTGTCCGAAACTGCTGCAGGAGAGCCTTATGCCAGACTTTGAAATAGGAAACTGTCCACCGTGCACTGAGGAGACCCTCCCTGAGAGAACACAAGGTTGCTTTCGCCTTGCATACAATTTGCTCCTATGTGATATGGAAACCAGTAAACGTTGTAGTGGAAGGCTGGACTCTCTATACGGCCTCTATCTCAAAGACATATGTGGGCCTGGAATAGGCATTCCCACTAGCCACATGGGAAGTTACAGAAGATGCTTTGAATTAACCGCAGTGGAGGCAAGGCAGCTTTGGATTCAGCTTATGTGGGTGAAAGGAAGCAGTGCTCAAAGACGTAAGTGGGCCTGGAATAGGCATTCCCACTAGCCACATGGGAAGTTACAGAAGATGCTTTGAAATAACCGCAGTGGAGGCAAGTCGGCTTTGGATTCAGCTTATGTGGGTGAACTGAAGCAGTGCAGAATGCCGCATTCAAGGAATAATTGACATCATTGCACTAGATGCTGTAACATCTTTCAATGTGCTTTCCGTGTCTGTCCTGTGTGCGTGCACTCTGAGCACCTGAGTGAAGTCTACTGTGTGGAGCTGTCTTCGGCTGAGCAGCAGATGGTCGCTTGTGGGGCCAGTCATATGCGGCCTTGCTGTGGAAGACTTTCTGTGAGAAAAATTCACGCGTACAACGAATTTTTCTTGCTGTGTGCTTTCAGAGTCTGTCTTGTGTGCCTGCACTCTGAGCTTCTGGTCGATAAATCCTGTGTAGTGCTCGCTTTTGCTGAGCGGCGACAGGCGCTCGCTTCTTTGCCATTTTAGTGAAGTCTTGCAGAGGAAGGCTGGCTTTCAGAAAAATTCCCGCATACAACGAATTTACCTTGTAATTCTCAAAAGTTTCGTTTTTCTGCTACTTCTTGGCAGCTTCAGAGAGGCCCAGGTTGTCTGGGTGGTATGGAAGCCGGTCTCCCATGCCACAGTCTGAGCTTTGAACCTTGAGTGCCCATTTTTCAGTCCCCAAGCATCATGTAAGCAACAGTTGTGTGAAAGCTTCTCCAAAGCGTGGTTGTGATGAGGCCCCAGACCTCAGAGCTGTTGTCCTGCAGAGAAGGTTCTGGGACTGTCTCAGACCATGTGTTTGCTACTCAGCCATATTGAGAAAGGCAGCCAAACACTGCTGTGAACAGTAGAGCTTCTTGCATATACTTATACTCCCAGATACGAGAATACTGTGAAGAGGTTTTCTGCCCAGCCTCAGGGGAAGAGGCAAAGAAAGCTGTTTTCTGCACAGCATTGGAAGTAGGACGGATGGGCGTTCTTTTCGACAGGTGAAATGCAGGGAGGACCAGGAGCCTCGGTCAAGTAAGCTCCTCCTATTGCTAGTGCAGCTTAATCCAAACGTGCAATCAAAATTTTTTGGGGTCACTGAGATCAATCTTCACTATCTAACACTTTCAGTTGCTTTCTCCAAATTCATACACCGTGGAATGCCCAACCTTACGTGTGCATGGTGTCCTCTCTGAATCCAGCTTAAGTCCGAAACATACGTGTGCTGAGAGTAGGACTTGCAACAAGTTTTAGGGAAGAGGCTGTTGGAGTCCTTCATCTGATCATCATTTCATCAGAACAAAGCTTTTCTCTGGGCCACAACTCTATCAGCCTGAACTGACCACGTGCAGCACAGCACTCTCGTGATCTACATGGAGAAACCATCCTTTGCTGTGTTTCTAAAGCTAAATGCTTAAGGGCAGCCCTAAGACCTCTGCATTCAAGCACACTGAAGAAGGCCTTTCATGCTTGGATCTTTCGTCCAAAGACTTGGAATCATGCGGGAGGTCCTGGTTTCCTGTAGGTGCTAGAAGAGGACGCAAAAGGCCACCTCATCCCTTTACTAGCAAGGCCATGATGACGCCTTAGCTGTAAAGTGTCCGAAACTGCTGCAGGAGAGCCTTATGCCAGACTTTGAAATAGGAAACTGTCCACCGTGCACTGAGGAGACCCTCCCTGAGAGAACACAAGGTTGCTTTCGCCTTGCATACAATTTGCTCCTATGTGATATGGAAACCAGTAAACGTTGTAGTGGAAGGCTGGACTCTCTATACGGCCTCTATCTCAAAGACATATGTGGGCCTGGAATAGGCATTCCCACTAGCCACATGGGAAGTTACAGAAGATGCTTTGAATTAACCGCAGTGGAGGCAAGGCAGCTTTGGATTCAGCTTATGTGGGTGAAAGGAAGCAGTGCTCAAAGACGTAAGTGGGCCTGGAATAGGCATTCCCACTAGCCACATGGGAAGTTACAGAAGATGCTTTGAAATAACCGCAGTGGTGGCAAGTCGGCTTTGGATTCAGCTTATGTGGGTGAAAGGAAGCAGTGCAGAACGCCGCATTCAAGGAATCATTGACATCATTGCACGAGATGCTGAAACAGCTTTCAATGTGTTTTCCGTGTCTGTCCTATGTGCGTGCACTCTGAGCACCTGAGTGAAGTCTGTGTGGAGCTGTCTTCGGCAGACCAGCAGATGGTCGCTTGTGGGGCTAGTCATATGCGGCCTTGCTGTGGAAGACTTTCTGTGAGAAATATTCACGCGTACAAAGAATTTTCTTGCAGTGTGCTTTCAGAGTCTGTCTTGTGTGCCTGCACTCTGAGCTTCTGGGCGATTAATCCTGTGTAGTGCTCGCTTTTGCTGAGCGGCGACAGGCGCTCGCTTCTTTGCCATTTTAGTGAAGTCTTGCAGAGGAAGGCTGGCTTTCAGAAAAATTCCCGCATACAACGAATTTACCTTGTAATTCTCCAAAGTTTCGTTTTTCTGCTACTTCTTGGCTGCTTCAGAGAGGCCCAGGTTGTCTGGGTGGTATGGAAGCCGGTCTCCCATGCCACAGTCTGAGCTTTGAAACCTGAGTGCCCATTTTTCAGTCCCCAAGCACCATGTAAGCAACAGGTGTGTGAAAACTTCTACAAAGCATGGTTGTTATGAGGCCCCAGACCTCAGAGCTGTTGTCCTGCAGAGAACGCTCTGGGACTGTCTCAGACCATGTGATTTGCTAATCAGCCATACAGAGAAAGGCAGCCAAACACTGCTGTGAACATTAGAGCTTCTTGCATATACTTATACTCCCAGATAAGAGAATACTGTGAAGAGGTTTTCTGCCCAGCCTCAGGGGAAGAGGCAAAGAAAACGGCTTTCTGCACAGCATTGGAAGTAGGACGGATGGGCGTTCTTTTCGACAGGTGAAATGCAGGGAGGACCAGGAGCCTCGGTCAAGTAAGCTCCTCCTATGGCTAGTGCAGCTTAATCCAAACGTGCAATCGAAATTTTTTTGGGGTCACTGAGATCAATCTTCACTATCTAACACTTTCAGTTGCTTTCTCCAAATTCATACACCGTGGAATGCCCAACCTTACGTGTGCATGGTGTCCTCTCTGAATCCAGCTTAAGTCCGAAACATACGTGTGCTGAGAGTAGGACTTGCAACAAGTTTTAGGGAAGAGGCTGTTGGAGTCCTTCATCTGATCATCATTTCATCAGAGCAAAGCTTTTCTCTGGGCCACAACTCTATCAGCCTGAACTGACCACGTGCAGCACAGCACTCTCGTTATCTACATGGAGAAACCATCCTTTGCTGTGTTTCTAAAGCTAAATGCTTAAGGGCAGCCCTAAGACCTCTGCATTCAAGCACACTGAAGAAGGCCTTTCATGCTTGGATCTTTCGTCCAAAGACTTGGAATCATGCGGGAGGTCCTGGTTTCCTGTAGGTGCTAGAAGAGGACGCAAAAGACCACCTCATCAATTTACTAGCAAGGCCATGATGACACCGTAGCTGTAAAGTGTCCGAAACCGCTGCAGGAGAGCCTTATGCCAGACTTTGAAATAGGAAACTGTCCACCGTGCACTGAGGAGACCCTCCCTGAGAGAACACAAGGTTGCTTTCGCCTTGCATACAATTTGCTCCTATGTGGTATGGAAACCAGTAAACGTTGTAGTGGAAGGCTGTACTCTCTATACGGCCTCTATCTCAAAGACGTAAGTGGGCCTGGAATAGGCATTCCCTCTAGCCACATGGGAATTTACAGAAGATGCTTTGAAATAACCGCAGGGGAGGCAATTCAGCTTTGGATTCAGCTTACGTGGGTGAAAGGAAGCAGTGCTCAAAGACGTAAGTGGGCCTGGAATAGGCATTCCCACTAGCCACATGGGAAGTTACAGAAGATGCTTTGAAATAACCGCAGTGGAGGCAAGTCGGCTTTGGATTCAGCTTATGTGGGTGAAAGGAAGCAGTGCAGAACGCCGCATTCAAGGAATCATTGACATCATTGCACTAGATGCTGAAACAGCTTTCAATGTGTTTTCCGTGTCTGTCCTATGTGCGTGCACTCTGAGCACCTGAGTGAAGTCTGTGTGGAGCTGTCTTCGGCTGACCAGCAGATGGTCGCTTGTGGGGCTAGTCATATGCGGCCTTGCTGTGGAAGACTTTCTGTGAGAAATATTCACGCGTACAAAGAATTTTCTTGCAGTGTGCTTTCAGAGTCTGTCTTGTGTGCCTGCACTCTGAGCTTCTGGGCGATTAATCCTGTGTAGTGCTCGATTTTGCTGAGCGGCGACAGGCGCTCGCTTCTTTGCCATTTTAGTGAAGTCTTGCAGAGGAAGGCTGGCTTTCAGAAAAATTCCCGCATACAACGAATTTACCTTGTAATTCTCCAAAGTTTCGTTTTTCTGCTACTTCTTGGCTGCTTCAGAGAGGCCCAGGTTGTCTGGGTGGTATGGAAGCCGGTCTCCCATGCCACAGTCTGAGCTTTGAAACCTGAGTGCCCATTTTTCAGTCCCCAAGCACCATGTAAGCAACAGGTGTGTGAAAACTTCTACAAAGCGTGGTTGTTATGAGGCCCCAGACCTCAGAGCTGTTGTCCTGCAGAGAACGCTCTGGGACTGTCTCAGACCATGTGATTTGCTAATCAGCCATACAGAGAAAGGCAGCCAAACACTGCTGTGAACAGTAGAGCTTCTTGCATATACTTATACTCCCAGATAAGAGAATACTGTGAAGAGGTTTTCTGCCCAGCCTCAGGGGAAGAGGCAAAGAAAGCTGCTTTCTGCACAGCATTGGAAGTAGGACGGATGGGCGTTCTTTTCGACAGGTGAAATGCAGGGAGGACCAGGAGCCTCGGTCAAGTAAGCTCCTCCTATGGCTAGTGCAGCTTAATCCAAACGTGCAATCGAAATTTTTTTGGGGTCACTGAGATCAATCTTCACTATCTAACACTTTCAGTTGCTTTCTCCAAATTCATACACCGTGGAATGCCCAACCTTACGTGTGCATGGTGTCCTCTCTGAATCCAGCTTAAGTCCGAAACATACGTGTGCTGAGAGTAGGACTTGCAACAAGTTTTAGGGAAGAGGCTGTTGGAGTCCTTCATCTGATCATCATTTCATCAGAGCAAAGCTTTTCTCTGGGCCACAACTCTATCAGCCTGAACTGACCACGTGCAGCACAGCACTCTCGTTATCTACATGGAGAAACCATCCTTTGCTGTGTTTCTAAAGCTAAATGCTTAAGGGCAGCCCTAAGACCTCTGCATTCAAGCACACTGAAGAAGGCCTTTCATGCTTGGATCTTTCGTCCAAAGACTTGGAATCATGCGGGAGGTCCTGGTTTCCTGTAGGTGCTAGAAGAGGACGCAAAAGACCACCTCATCAATTTACTAGCAAGGCCATGATGACACCGTAGCTGTAAAGTGTCCGAAACCGCTGCAGGAGAGCCTTATGCCAGACTTTGAAATAGGAAACTGTCCACCGTGCACTGAGGAGACCCTCCCTGAGAGAACACAAGGTTGCTTTCGCCTTGCATACAATTTGCTCCTATGTGGTATGGAAACCAGTAAACGTTGTAGTGGAAGGCTGTACTCTCTATACGGCCTCTATCTCAAAGACGTAAGTGGGCCTGGAATAGGCATTCCCTCTAGCCACATGGGAAGTTACAGAAGATGCTTTGAAATAACCGCAGGGGAGGCAATTCAGCTTTGGATTCAGCTTACGTGGGTGAAAGGAAGCAGTGCTCAAAGACGTAAGTGGGCCTGGAATAGGCATTCCCACTAGCCACATGGGAAGTTACAGAAGATGCTTTGAAATAACCGCAGTGGAGGCAAGTCGGCTTTGGATTCAGCTTATGTGGGTGAAAGGAAGCAGTGCAGAACGCCGCATTCAAGGAATCATTGACATCATTGCACTAGATGCTGAAACAGCTTTCAATGTGTTTTCCGTGTCTGTCCTATGTGCGTGCACTCTGAGCACCTGAGTGAAGTCTGTGTGGAGCTGTCTTCGGCTGACCAGCAGATGGTCGCTTGTGGGGCTAGTCATATGCGGCCTTGCTGTGGAAGACTTTCTGTGAGAAATATTCACGCGTACAAAGAATTTTCTTGCAGTGTGCTTTCAGAGTCTGTCTTGTGTGCCTGCACTCTGAGCTTCTGGGCGATTAATCCTGTGTAGTGCTCGCTTTTGCTGAGCGGCGACAGGCGCTCGCTTCTTTGCCATTTTAGTGAAGTCTTGCAGAGGAAGGCTGGCTTTCAGAAAAATTCCCGCATACAACGAATTTACCTTGTAATTCTCCAAAGTTTCGTTTTTCTGCTACTTCTTGGCTGCTTCAGAGAGGCCCAGGTTGTCTGGGTGGTATGGAAGCCGGTCTCCCATGCCACAGTCTGAGCTTTGAAACCTGAGTGCCCATTTTTCAGTCCCCAAGCACCATGTAAGCAACAGGTGTGTGAAAACTTCTACAAAGCGTGGTTGTTATGAGGCCCCAGACCTCAGAGCTGTTGTCCTGCAGAGAACGCTCTGGGACTGTCTCAGACCATGTGATTTGCTAATCAGCCATACAGAGAAAGGCAGCCAAACACTGCTGTGAACAGTAGAGCTTCTTGCATATACTTATACTCCCAGATAAGAGAATACTGTGAAGAGGTTTTCTGCCCAGCCTCAGGGGAAGAGGCAAAGAAAGCTGCTTTCTGCACAGCATTGGAAGTAGGACGGATGGGCGTTCTTTTCGACAGGTGAAATGCAGGGAGGACCAGGAGCCTCGGTCAAGTAAGCTCCTCCTATGGCTAGTGCAGCTTAATCCAAACGTGCAATCGAAATTTTTTTGGGGTCACTGAGATCAATCTTCACTATCTAACACTTTCAGTTGCTTTCTCCAAATTCATACACCGTGGAATGCCCAACCTTACGTGTGCATGGTGTCCTCTCTGAATCCAGCTTAAGTCCGAAACATACGTGTGCTGAGAGTAGGACTTGCAACAAGTTTTAGGGAAGAGGCTGTTGGAGTCCTTCATCTGATCATCATTTCATCAGAGCAAAGCTTTTCTCTGGGCCACAACTCTATCAGCCTGAACTGAAAACGTGCAGCACAGCACTCTCGTGATCTACATGGAGAAACCATCCTTTGCTGTGTTTCTAAAGCTAAATGCTTAAGGGCAGCCCTAAGACCTCTGCATTCAAGCACACTGAAGAAGGCCTTTCATGCTTGGATCTTTCGTCCAAAGACTTGGAATCATGCGGGAGGTCCTGGTTTCCTGTAGGTGCTAGAAGAGGACGCAAAAGGCCACCTCATCCCTTTAACAGCAAGGCCATGATGACGCCGTAGCTGAAAAGTGCCGAAACTGCTGCAGGAGAGCCTTATGCCAGACTTTGAATTAGGAAACTGTCCACCGTGCACTGAGGAGACACTCCCTGAGAGAACACAAGGTTGTTTTCGCCTTGCATACAATTTGCTCCTATGTGGTATGGAAACCAGTAAACGTTGTAGTGGAAGGCTGGACTCTCTATACGGCCTCTATCTCAAAGACGTAAGTGGGACTGGAATACTCATTCCCACTAGCCACATGGGAAGTTACAGAAGATGCTTTGAAATAACCGCAGTGGAGGCAAGTCAGCTTTGGATTCAGCTTATGTGGGTGAAAGGAAGCAGTGCTCAAAGACGTAAGTGGGCCTGGAATAGGCATTCCCACTAGCCACATGGGAAGTTACAGAAGATGCTTTGAAATAACCGCAGTGGAGGCAAGTGGGCTTTGGATTTAGCTTATGTGGGTGAACTGAAGCAGTGCAGAATGCCGCATTCAAGGAATCATTGACATCATTGCACTAGATGCTGTAACATCTTTCAATGTGCTTTCCGTGTCTGTCCTGTGTGCGTGCACTCTGAGCACCTGAGTGAAGTCTACAGTGTGGAGCTGTCTTCGGCTGAGCAGCAGATGGTCGCTTGTGGGGCCAGTCATATGCAGCCTTGCTGTGGAAGACTTTATGTGAGAAAAATTCACGCGTACAACGAATTTTTCTTGCAGTGTGCTTTCAGAGTCTGTCTTGTGTGCCTGCACTCTGAGCTTCTGGTCGATTAATCCTGTGTAGTGCTCGCTTTTGCTGAGCGGCGACAGGCGCTCGCTTCTTTGCCATTTTAGTGAAGTCCTGCAGAGGAAGGCTGGCTTTCAGAAAAATTCCCGCATACAACGAATTTACCTTGTAATTCTCAAAAGTTTCGTTTTTCTGCTACTTCTTGGCAGCTTCAGGGAGGCCCAGGTTGTCTGGGTGGTATGGAAGCCGGTCTCCCATGCCACAGTCTGAGCTTTGAAACCTGAATGCCCATTTTTCAGTCCCCAAGCATCATGTAAGCAACAGGTGTGTGAAAGCTTCTACAAAGCGTGGTTGTTATGAGGCCCCAGACCTCAGAGCTGTTGTCGTGCAGAGAAGGCTCTGGGACTGTCTCAGTCTATGTGATTTGCTAATCAGCCATACAGAGAAAGGCAGCCAAACACTGCTGTGAACAGTAGAGCTTCTTGCATATACTTATACTCCCAGATAAGAGAATACTCTGAAGAGGTTTTCTGCCAGCCTCAGGGGAAGAGGCAAAGAAAGCTGCTTTCTGCACAGCATTGGAAGTAGGACGGATGGCCGTTCTTTTCGACAGGTGAAATGCAGGGAGGACAAGGAGCCTCGGTCAAGTAAGCTCCTCCTATGGCTAGTGCAGCTTAATTCAAACGTGCAATGGAAATTTTTCTGGTGTCACTGAGATCAATTTTCACTATCTAACACTTTCAGTTGCTTTCTCCAAATTCATACACCGTGGAATGCCCAACCTTACGTGTGCATGGTGTCCTCTCTGAATCCAGCTTAAGTCCGAAACATACGTGTGCTGAGAGTAGGACTTGCAACAAGTTTTAGGGAAGAGGCTGTTGGAGTCCTTCATCTGATCATCATTTCATCAGAACAATGCTCTTCTCTGGGCCACAACTCTATCAGCCTGAACTGACCACGTGCAGCACAGCACTCTCGTTATCTACATGGAGAAACCATCCTTTGCTGTGTTTCTAAAGCTAAATGCTTAAGGGCAGCCCTAAGACCTCTGCATTCAAGCACACTGAAGAAGGCCTTTCATGCTTGGATCTTTCGTCCAAAGACTTGGAATCATGTGGGAGGTCCTGGTTTCCTGTAGGTGCTAGAAGAGGACGCAAAAGGCCACCTCATCCCTTTACTAGCAAGGCCATGATGACGCCTTAGCTGTAAAGTGTCCGAAACTGCTGCAGGAGAGCCTTATGCCAGACTTTGAAATAGGAAACTGTCCACCGTGCACTGAGGAGACACTCCCTGAGAGAACACAAGGTTGCTTTCGCCTTGCATACAATTTGCTCCTATGTGGTATGGAAACCAGTAAACGTTGTAGTGGAAGGCTGTACTCTCTATACGGCCTCTATCTCAAAGACTTAAGTGGGACTGGAATACTCATTCCCACTAGCCACATGGGAAGTTACAGAAGATGCTTTGAAATAACCGCAGTGGAGGCAATCAGCTTTGGATTCAGCTTATGTGGGTGAAAGGAAGCAGTGCTCAAAGACGTAAGTGGGCCTGGAATAGGCATTCCCACTAGCCACATGGGAAGTTACAGAAGATGCTTTGAAATAACCGCAGTGGAGGCAAGTCGGCTTTACATTCAGCTTATGTGGGTGAAAGGAAGCAGTGCAGAACGCCGCATTCAAGGAATCATTGACATCATTGCACTAGATGCTGAAACAGCTTTCAATGTGCTTTCCGTGTGTGTCCTGTGTGGGTGCCCTCTGAGCACCTGAGTGAAGTCTACTGTGTGGAGCTGTCTTCGGCTGAGCAGCAGATGGTCGCTTGTGGGGCCAGTCATATGCGGCCTTGCTGTGGAAGACTTTCTGTGAGAAAAATTCTCGCGTACAACGAATTTTACTTGCAGTGTGCTTTCAGAGTCTGTCTTGTGTGCCTGCACTCTGAGCTTCTGGGAGATTAATCCTGTGTAGTGCTCGCTTTTCCTGAGCGGCGACAGGCGCTCGCTTCTTTGCCATTTTAGTGAAGTCTTGCAGAGGAAGGCTGGCTTTTAGAAAATTTCGCGCATACAACGAATTTACCTTGTAATTCTCAAAAGTTTCGTTTTTCTGCTACTTCTTGGCAGCTTCAGAGAGGCCCAAGTTGTCTGGGTGGTATGGAAGCCGGTCTCCCATGCCACAGTCTGAGCTTCGAAATCTGAGTGACCATTTTTCAGTCCCCAAGCATCATGTAAGCAACAGTTGTGTGAAAGCTTCTCCAAAGCGTGGTTCTGATGAGGCCCCAGACCTCAGAGCTGTTGTCCTGCAGAGAAGGCTCTGGGGCTGTCTCAGACCATGTGTTTGCTACTCAGCCATATTGAGAAAGGCAGCCAAACACTGCTGTGAACAGTAGAGCTTCTTGCATATACTTATACTCCCAGATACGAGAATACTGTGAAGAGGTTTTCTGCCCAGCCTCAGGGGAAGAGGCAAAGAAAGCTGCTTTCTGCACAGCATTGGAAGTAGGACGGATGGGCGTTCTTTTCGACAGGTGAAATGCAGGGAGGACCAGGAGCCTCGGTCAAGTAAGCTCCTCCTATGGCTAGTGCAGCTTAATCCAAACGTGCAATCGAAATTTTTTTGGGGTCACTGAGATCAATCTTCACTATCTAACACTTTCAGTTGCTTTCTCCAAATTCATACACCGTGGAATGCCCAACCTTACGTGTGCATGGTGTCCTCTCTGAATCCAGCTTAAGTCCGAAACATACGTGTGCTGAGAGTAGGACTTGCAACAAGTTTTAGGGAAGAGGCTGTTGGAGTCCTTCATCTGATCATCATTTCATCAGAACAAAGCTCTTCTCTGGGCCACAACTCTATCAGCCTGAACTGACCACGTGCAGCACAGCACTCTCGTTATCTACATGGAGAAACCATCCTTTGCTGTGTTTCTAAAGCTAAATGCTTAAGGGCAGCCCTAAGACCTCTGCATTCAAGCACACTGAAGAAGGCCTTTCATGCTTGGATCTTTCGTCCAAAGACTTGGAATCATGCGGGAGGTCCTGGTTTCCTGTAGGTGCTAGAAGAGGACGCAAAAGGCCACCTCATCCCTTTAATAGCAAGGCCATGATGACGCCTTAGCTGTAAAGTGTCCGAAACTGCTGCAGGAGAGCCTTATGCCAGACTTTGAAATAGGAAACTGTCCACCGTGCACTGAGGAGACACTCCCTGAGAGAACACAAGGTTGCTTTCGCCTTGCATACAATTTGCTCCTATGTGGTATGGAAACCAGTAAACGTTGTAGTGGAAGGCTGGACTCTCTATACGGCCTCTATCTCAAAGATGTAAGTGGGACTCGAATACTCATTCCCACTAGCCACATGGGAAGTTACAGAAGATGCTTTGAAATAACCGCAGTGGAGGCAATCAGCTTTGGATTCAGCTTATGTGGGTGAAAGGAAGCAGTGCTCAAAGACGTAAGTGGGCCTGGAATAGGCATTCCCACTAGCCACAAGGGAAGTTACAGAAGATGCTTTGAAATAACCGCAGTGGAGGCAAGTCGGCTTTGGATTCAGCTTATGTGGGTGAAAGGAAGCAGTGCAGAACGCCGCATTCAAGGAATCATTGATATCATTGCACTAGATGCTGAAACAGCTTTCAATGTGCTTTCCGTGTCTGTCCTGTGTGCGTGCCCTCTGAGCACCTGAGTGAAGTCTACTGTGTGGAGCTGTCTTCGGCTGAGCAGCAGATGGTCGCTTGTGGGGCCAGTCATATGCGGCCTTGATGTGGAAGACTTTCTGTGACAAAAATTCTCGCGTACAACGAATTTTACTTGCAGTGTGCTTTCAGAGTCTGTCTTGTGTGCCTGCACTCTGAGCTTCTGAGAGATTAATCCTGTGTAGTGCTCGCTTTTCCTGAGCGGCGACAGGCGCTCGCTTCTTTGCCATTTTAGTGAAGTCTTGCAGAGGAAGGCTGGCTTTCAGAAAAATTCCCGCATACAACGAACTTACCTTGTAATTCTCAAAAGTTTCATTTTTCTGCTACTTCTTGGCAGCTTCAGAGAGGCCCAAGTTGTCTGGGTGGTATGGAAGCCTGTCTCCCATGCCACAGTCTGAGCTTCGAAACCTGAGTGACCATTTTTCAGTCCCCAAGCATCATGTAAGCAACAGTTGTGTGAAAGCTTCTCCAAAGCGTGGTTCTGATGAGGCCCCAGACCTCAGAGCTGTTGTCCTGCAGAGAAGGCTCTGGGGCTGTCTCAGACCATGTGTTTGCTACTCAGCCATATTGAGAAAGGCAGCCAAACACTGCTGTGAACAGTAGAGCTTCTTGCATATCCTTATATTCCCAGATACGAGAATAATGTGAAGAGGTTTTCTGCCCAGCCTCAGGGGAAGAGGCAAAGAAAGCTGCTTTCTGCACTGCATTGGAAGTAGGACGGATGGGCGTTCTTTTCGACAGGTGAAATGCAGGGAGGACCAGGAGCCTCGGTCAAGTAAGCTCCTCCTATGGCTAGTGCAGCTTAATTCAAACGTGCAATGGAAATTTTTCTGGTGTCACTGAGATCAATTTTCACTATCTAACACTTTCAGTTGCTTTCTCCAAATTCATACACCGTGGAATGCCCAACCTTATGTGTGCATGGTGTCCTCTCTGAATCCAGCTTAAGTCCGAAACATACGTGTGCTGAGATTATGACTTGCAACAAGTTTTAGGGAAGAGGCTGTTGGAGTCCTTCATCTGATCATCATTTCATCAGAACAAAGCTTTTCTCTGGGCCACAACTCTATCAGCCTGAACTGACCACGTGCAGCACAGCACTCTCGTGATCTACATGGAGAATCCATCCTTTGCTGTGTTTCTAAAGCTAAATGCTTAAGGGCAGCCCTAAGACCTCTGCATTCAAGCACACTGAAGAAGGCCTTTCATGCTTGGATCTTTCGTCCAAAGACTTGGAATCGTGCGGGAGGTCCTGGTTTCCTGTAGGTGCTAGAAGAGGACGCAAAAGGCCACCTCATCCCTTTACTAGCAAGGCCATGATGACGCCTTAGCTGTAAAGTGTCCGAAACTGCTGCAGGAGAGCCTTATGCCAGACTTTGAAATAGGAAACTGTCCACCGTGCACTGAGGAGACACTCCCTGAGAGAACACAAGGTTGCTTTCGCCTTGCATACAATTTGCTCCTATGTGGTATGGAAACCAGTGAACGTTGTACTGGAATGCTGGACTCTCTATACGGCCTCTATCTCAAAGACGTAAGTGGGCCTGGAATACTCATTCCCACTAGCCACATGGGAAGTTACAGGAGATGCTTTGAAATAACCGCAGTGGAGGCAATCAGCTTTGGATTCAGCTTATGTGGGTGAAAGGAAGCAGTGCTTAAAGACGTAAGTGGGCCTGGAATAGGCATTCCCACTAGCCACATGGGAAGTTACAGAAGATGCTTTGAAATAACCGCAGTGGAGGCAAGTCAGCTTTGGATTCAGCTTATGTGGGTGAAAGGAAGCAGTGCTCAAAGACGTAAGTGGGCCTGGAATAGGCATTCCCACTAGCCACATGGGAAGTTACAGAGGATGCTTTGAAATAACCGCAGTGGAGGCAAGTGGGCTTTGGATTTAGCTTATGTGAGTGAACTGAAGCAGTGCAGAATGCCGCATTCAAGGAATCATTGACATCATTGCACTAGATGCTGTAACATCTTTCAATGTGCTTTCCGTGTCTGTCCTGTGTGCGTGCACTCTGAGCACCTGAGTGAAGTCTACTGTGTGGAGCTGTCTTCTGCTGAGCAGCAGATGGTCGCTTGTGGGGCCAGTCATATGCAGCCTTGCTGTGGAAGTCTTTCTGTGAGAAAAATTCACGCGTACAACGAATTTTTCTTACAGTGTGCTTTCAGAGTCTGTCTTGTGTGCCTGCACTCTGAGCTTCTGGTCGATTAATCCTGTGTAGTGCTCGCTTTTGCTAAGCGGCGACAGGCGCTCGCTTCTTTGCCATTTTAGTGAAGTCCTGCAGAGGAAGGCTGGCTTTCAGAAAAGTTCCCGCATACAACGAATTTACCTTGTAATTCTCAAAAGTTTCGTTTTTCTGCTACTTCTTGGCAGCTTCAGAGAGGCCAAGTTTGTCTGGGTGGTATGGAAGCCGGTCTCCCATGCCACAGTCTGAGCTTTGAAACCTGAGTGCCCATTTTTCAGTCCCCAAGAATCATGTAAGCAACAGTTGTGTGAAAGCTTCTCCAAAGCTTGGTTGTGATGAAGCCCCAGACCTCAGAGCTGTTGTCCTGCAGAGAAGGCTCTGGGACTGTCTCAGACCATGTGATTTCCTACTCAGCCTTATTGAGAAAGGCAGCCAAACACTGCTGTGAAAAGTAGAGCATCTTGCAGATACTTATACTCCCAGATACGAGAATACTGTGAAGAGGTTTGCTGCCCAGTCTCAGGGGAAGAGGCAAAGAATGCTGCTTTCTGCACAGCATTGGAAGTAGGACGGATGGGCGTTCTTTTCGACAGGTGAAATGCAGGGAGGACCAGGAGCCTCGGTCAAGTAAGCTCCTCCTATGGCTAGTGCAGCTTAATTCAAACGTGCAATGGAAATTTTTCTGGGGTCACTGAGATCAATCTTCACTATCTAACACTTTCAGTTGCTTTCTCCAAATTCATACACCGTGGAATGCCCAACCTTACGTGTGCATTGTGTCCTCTCTGAATCCAGCTTAAGTCCGAAACATACGTGTGCTGAGAGTATGACTTGCAACAAGTTTTAGGGAAGAGGCTGTTGGAGTCCTTCATCTGATCATCATTTCATCAGAACAAAGCTCTTCTCTGGGCCACAACTCTATCAGCCTGAACTGACCACGTGCAGCACAGCACTCTCGTTATCTACATGGAGAAACCATCCTTTGCTGTGTTTCTAAAGCTAAATGCTTAAGGGCAGCCCTAAGACCTCTGCATTCAAGCACACTGAAGAAGGCCTTTCATGCTTGGATCTTTCGTCCAAAGACTTGGAATCATGCGGGAGGTCCTGGTTTCCTGTAGGTGCTAGAAGAGGACGCAAAAGGCCACCTCATCCCTTTACTAGCAAGGCCATGATGACGCCGTAGCTGTAAAGTGTCCAAAACCGCTGCAGGAGAGCCTTATGCCAGACTTTGAAATAGGAAACTGTCCACCGTGCACTGAGGAGACACTCCCTGAGAGAACACAAGGTTGCTTTCGCCTTGCATACAATTTGCTCCTATGTGGTATGGAAACCAGTGAACGTTGTACTGGAAGGCTGGACTCTCCATACGGCCTCTATCTCAAAGACGTAAGTGGGCCTGGAATACTCATTCCCACTAGCCACATGGGAAGTTACAGGAGATGCTTTGAAATAACCGCAGTGGAGGCAATCAGCTTTGGATTCAGCTTATGTGGGTGAAAGGAAGCAGTGCTTAAAGACGTAAGTGGGCCTGGAATAGGCATTCCCACTAGCCACATGGGAAGTTACAGAAGATGCTTTGAAATAACCGCAGTGGAGGCATGTCAGCTTTGGATTCAGCTTATGTGGGTGAAAGGAAGCAGTGCTCAAAGACGTAAGTGGGCCTGGAATAGGCATTCCCACTAGCCACATGGGAAGTTACAGAAGATGCTTTGAAATAACCGCAGTGGAGGCAAGAGGGCTTTGGATTTAGCTTATGTGGGTGAACTGAAGCAGTGCAGAATGCCGCATTCAAGGAATCATTGACATCATTGCACTAGATGCTGAAACAGCTTTCAATGTGCTTTCCGTGTCTGTCCTGTGTGCGTGCACTCTGAGCACCTGAGTGAAGTCTACTGTGTGGAGCTGTCTTCGGCTGAGCAGCAGATGGTCGCTTGTGGGGCCAGTCATATGCAGCCTTGCTGTGGAAGTCTTTCTGTGAGAAAAATTCACGCGTACAACGAATTTTTCTTACATTGTGCTTTCAGAGTCTGTCTTGTGTGCCTGCACTCTGAGCTTCTGGTCGATTAATCCTGTGTAGTGCTCGCTTTTGCTGAGCGTCGACAGGCGCTCGCGTCTTTGCCATTTTAGTGAAGTCCTGCAGAGGAAGGCTGGCTTTCAGAAAAATTCCCGCATACAACGAATTTACCTTGTAATTCTCAAAAGTTTCGTTTTTCTGCTACTTCTTGGCAGCTTCAGAGAGGCCCAGGTTGTCTGGGTGGTATGGAAGCCGGTCTCCCATGCCACAGTCTGAGCTTTGAAACCTGAGTGCCCATTTTTCAGTCCCCAAGAATCATGTAAGCAACAGTTGTGTGAAAGCTTCTCCAAAGCTTGGTTGTGATGAAGCCCCAGACCTCAGAGCTGTTGTCCTGCAGAGAAGGCTCTGGGACTGTCTCAGACCATGTGATTTCCTACACAGCCTTATTGAGAAAGGCAGCCAAACACTGCTGTGAAAAGTAGAGCATCTTGCATATACTTATACTCCCAGATACGAGAATACTGTGAAGAGGTTTTCTGCCCAGCCTCAGGGGAAGAGGCAAAGAATGCTGCTTTCTGCACAGCATTGGAAGTAGGACGGATGGGCGTTCTTTTCGACAGGTGAAATGCAGGGAGGACCAGGAGCCTCGGTCAAGTAAGCTCCTCCTATGGCTAGTGCAGCTTAATTCAAACGTGCAATGGAAATTTTTCTGTTGTCACTGAGATAAATTTTCACTATCTAACACTTTCAGTTGCTTTCTCCAAATTCATACACCGTGGAATGCCCAACCTTACGTGTGCATGGTGTCCTCTCTGAATCCAGCTTAAGTCCGAAACATACGTGTGCTGAGAGTAGGACTTGCAACAAGTTTTAGGGAAGAGGCTGTTGGAGTCCTTCATCTGATCATCATTTCATCAGAACAAAGCTTTTCTCTGGGCCACAACTCTATCAGCCTGAACTGACCACGTGCAGCACAGCACACTCGTGATCTACATGGAGAAACCATCCTTTGCTGTGTTTCTAAAGCTAAATGCTTAAGGGCAGCCCTAAGACCTCGGCATTCAAGCACAATGAAGAAGGCCTTTCATGCTTGGATCTTTCGTCCAAAGACTTGGAATCATGCGAGAGGTCCTGGTTTCCTGTAGGTGCTAGAAGAGGACGCAAAAGGCCACCTCATCCCTTTACTCGCAAGGCCATGATGACGCCGTAGCTGTAAAGTGTCCAAAACCGCTGCAGGAGAGCCTTATGCCAGACTTTGAAATAGGAAACTGTCCACCGTGCACTGAGGAGACCCTCCCTGAGAGAACACAAGGTTGCTTTCGCCTTGCATACAATTTGCTCCTATGTGGTATGGAAACCAGTAAACGTTGTAGTGGAAGGCTGTACTCTCTATACGGCCTCTATCTCAAAGACGTAAGTGGGCCTGGAATAGGCATTCCCTCTAGCCACATGGGAAGTTACAGAAGATGCTTTGAAATAACCGCAGTGGAGGCAAGTCAGCTTTGGATTCAGCTTATGTGGGTGAAAGGAAGCAGTGCTCAAAGACGTAAGTGGGCCTGGAACAGGCATTCCCACTAGCCACATGGGAAGTTACAGAAGATGCTTTGAAATAACCGCCGTGGAAGCAAGTCGGCTTTGGATTCAGCTTATGTGGGTGAAAGGAAGCAGTGCAGAACGCCGCATTCAAGGAATCATTGACATCATTGCACTAGATGCTGAAACAGCTTTCAATGTGCTTTCCGTGTCTGTCCTGTGTGAATGCACTCTGAGCACCTGAGTGAAGTCTACTGTGTGGAGCTGTCTTCGGCTGGGCAGCAGATGGTCTCTTGGGGGCCAGTCATATGCGGCCTTGCTGTGGAAGACTTTCTGTGAGAAATATTCCCGCGTACAACGAATTTTCTTGCAGTGTGCTTTCAGAGTGTGTCTTGTGTGCCTACACTCTGAGCTTCTGGGCGGTTAATCCTGTGTAGTGCTCGCTTTTGCTGAGCGGCGACGGGCGCTCGCTTCTTTGCCATTTTAGTGAAGTCTTGCAGAGGTGGGCTGGCTTTCAGAAAAATTCCCTCATACAACGAATTTACCTTGTAATTCTCAAAAGTTTCGTTTTTCTGCTACTTCTTGGCTGCTTCAGAGAGGCCCAGGTTGTCTGGGTGGTATGGAAGCCGGTCTCCCATGCCACAGTCTGAGCTTTGAAACCTGAGTGCCCATTTCTCAGTCCCCAAGCATCATGTAAGCAACAGTTGTGTGAAAGGTTCTCCAAAGCGTGGTTGTTATGAGGCTCCAGACCTCAGAGCTGTTGTCCTGCAGAGAACGCTCTGGGACTGTCTCAGACCATGTGATTTGCTAATCAGCCATACAGAGAAAGGCAGCCAAACACTGCTGTGAACAGTAGAGCTTCTTGCATATACTTATACTCCCAGATACGAGAATACTGTGAAGAGGTATTCTGCCCAGCCTCAGGGGAAGAGGCAAAGAAAGCTGCTTTCTGCACAGCATTGGAAGTAGGACGGATGGGCGTTCTTTTCGACAGTTGAAATGCAGGGAGGACCAGGAGCCTCGGTCAAGTAAGCTCCTCCTATTTCTAGTGCAGCTTAATCCAAACGTGCAATGGAAATTTTTCTGGGGTCACTGAGATCAATCTTCACTATCTAACACTTTCCGTTGCTTTCTCCAAATTGATACACTGTGGAATGCCCAAACTTACGTGTGCATGGTGTCCTCTCTGAATCCAGCTTAAGTCCGAAACATACGTGTGCTGAGAGTAGGACTTGCAACAAGTTTTAGGGAAGAGGCTGTTGGAGTCCTTCATCTGATCATCATTTCATCAGAACAAAGCTTTTCTCTAGGCCACAACTCTATCAGCCTGAACTGACCACGTGCAGCACAGCACTCTCGTGATCTACATGGAGAAACCATCCTTTGCTGTGTTTCTAAAGCTAAATGCTTAAGGGCAGCCCTAAGACCTCTGCATTCAAGCACAATGAAGAAGGCCTTTCATGCTTGGATCTTTCGTCCAAAGACTTGGAATCATGCGGGAGGTCCTGGTTTCCTGTAGGTGCTAGAAGAGGACGCAAAAGGCCACCTCATCCCTTTACTAGCAAGGCCATGATGACGCCGTAGCTGTAAAGTGTCCAAAACCGCTGCAGGAGAGCCTTATGCCAGACTTTGAAATAGGAAACTGTCCACCGTGCACTGAGGAGACCCTCCCTGAGAGAACACAAGGTTGCTTTCGCCTTGCATACAATTTGCTCCTATGTGGTATGGAAACCAGTAAACGTTGTAGTGGAAGGCTGTACTCTCTATACGGCCTCTATCTCAAAGACGTAAGTGGGCCTGGAGTAGGCATTCCCACTAGCCACATGGGAAGTTACAGAAAATGCTTTGAAATAACCGCAGTGGAGGCAAGTCAGCTTTGGATTCAGCTTATGTGGGTGAAAGGAAGCAGTGCTTAAAGACGTAAGTGGGCCTGGAATAGGCATTCCCACTAGCCACATGGGAAGTTACAGAAGATGCTTTGAAATAACCGCAGTGGAGGCAAGTCGGCTTTGGATTCAGCTTATGTGGGTGAAAGGAAGCAGTGCAGAACGCCGCATTCAAGGAATCATTGACATCACTGCACTAGATGCTGAAACAGCTTTCAATGTGCTTTCCGTGTCTGTCCTGTGTGCGTGCACTCTGAGCACCTGAGTGAAGTCTACTGTGTGGAGCTGTCTTCGGCTGAGCAGCAGATGGTCGCTTGTAGGGCCAGTCATATGCGGCCTTGCAGTGGAAGACTTTCTGTGAGAAAAATTCACGCGTACAACGAATTTTTCATGCAGTGTGCTTTCAGAGTCTGTCTTGTGTGCCTGCACTCTGAGCTTCTGGTCGATTAATCCTGTGTAGTGCTCACTTTTGCTGAGCGGCGACAGGCGCTCGCTTCTTTGCCATTTTAGTGAAGTCTTGCAGAGGAAGGCTGGCTTTCAGAAAAATTCCCGCATACAACGAATTTACCTTGTAATTCCCAAAAGTTTCCTTTTTCTGCTACTTCTTGTCAGCTTCAGAGAGGCCCAGGTTGTCTGGGTGGTATGGAAGCCGGTCTCCCATGCCACAGTCTGAGCTTTGAACCTTGAGTGCCCATTTTTTAGAGCCCAAGCATCATGTAAGCAACAGTTGTGTGAAAGCTTCTCCAAAGCGTGGTTGTGATGAGGCCCCAGACCTCAGAGCTGTTATCCTGCAGAGAAGTCTCTGGGACTGTCTCAGACCATGTGTTTGCCAGTCACCCATATTGAGAAAGGCAGCCAAACACTGCTGTGAACAGTAGAGCTTCTTGCATATACTTATACTCCCAGATACGAGAATACTGTGAAGAGGTTTTCTGCCCAGCCTCAGGGGAAGAGGCAAAGAAAGCTACTTTCTGCACAGCATTGGAAGTAGGACGGATGGGCGTTCTTTTCGACAGGTGAAAATGCAGGGAGGACCAGGAGCCTCGGTCAAGTAAGCTACTCCTATGGCTAGTGCAGCTTAATCCAAACGTGCAATGGAAATTTTTCTGGGGTCACTGAGATCAATCTTCACTATCTAACACTTTCAGTTGCTTTCTCCAAATTCATACACCGTGGAATGCCGAAACTTACGTGTGCATGGTGTCCTCTCTGAATCCAGCTTAAGTCCGAAACATACGTGTGCTGAGAGTAGGACTTGCAACAAGTTTTAGGGAAGAGGCTGTTGGAGTCCTTCATCTGATCATCATTTCATCAGAACAAAGCTTTTCTCTGGGCCACAACTCTATCAGCCTGAACTGACCACGTGCAGCACAGCACTCTCGTGATCTACATGGAGAAACCATCCTTTGCTGTGTTTCTAAAGCTAAATGCTTAAGGGCAGCCCTAAGACCTCTGCATTCAAGCACACTGAAGAAGGCCTTTCATGCTTGGATCTTTCGTCCAAAGACTTGGAATCATGCGGGAGGTCCTGGTTTCTTGTAGGTGCTAGAAGAGGACGCAAAAGGACACCTCATCCCTTTACTCGCAAGGCCATGATGACGCCGTAGCTGTAAAGTGTCCAAAACCGCTGCAGGAGAGCCTTATGCCAGACTTTGAAATAGGAAACTGTCCACCGTGCACTGAGGAGACCCTCTCTGAGAGAACACAAGGTTGCTTTCGCCTTGCATACAATTTGCTCCTATGTGGTATGGAAACCAGTAAACGTTGTAGTGGTAGGCTGTACTCTCTATACGGCCTCTATGTCAAAGACGTAAGTGGGCCTGGAATAGGCATTCCCACTAGCCACATGGGAAGTTACAGAAGATGCTTTGAAATAACCGCAGTGGAGGCAAGTCAGCTTTGGATTCAGCTTATGTGGGTGAAAGGAAGCAGTGCTCAAAGACGTAAGTGGGCCTGGAACAGGCATTCACACTAGCCACATGGGAAGTTACAGAAGATGCTTTGAAATAACCGCAGTGGAAGCAAGTCGGCTTTGGATTCAGCTTATGTGGGTGAAAGGAAGCAGTGCAGAACGCCGCATTCAAGGAATCATTGACATCATTGCACTAGATGCTGAAACAGCTTTCAATGTGCTTTCCGTGTCTGTCCTGTGTGCATGCACTCTGAGCACCTGAGTGAAGTCTACTGTGTGGAGCTGTCTTCGGCTGAGCAGCAGATGGTCGCTTGTGGGGCCAGTCATATGCGGCCTTGCTGTGGAAGACTTTCTGTGAGAAAAATTCACGCGTACAACGAATTTTTCATGCAGTGTGCTTTCAGAGTCTGTCTTGTGTGCCTGCACTCTGAGCTTCTGGTCGATTAATCCTGTGTAGTGCTCACTTTTGCTGAGCGGCGACAGGCGCTCGCTTCTTTGCCATTTTAGTGAAGTCTTGCAGAGGAAGGCTGGCTTTCAGAAAAATTCCCGCATACAACGAATTTACCTTGTAATTCTCAAAAGTTTCGTTCTTCTGCTACTTCTTGGCAGCTTCAGAGAGGCCCAGGTTGTCGGGGTGGTATGGAAGCCGGTCTCCCATGCCACAGTCTGAGCTTTGAACCTTGAGTGCCCATTTTTTAGTCCCCAAGCATCATGTAAGCAACAGTTGTGTGAAAGCTTCTCCAAAGCGTGGTTGTGATGAGGCCCCAGACCTCAGAGCTGTAGTCCTGCAGAGAACGCTCTGGGACTGTCTCAGACCATGTGTTTGCTACTCAGCCATATTGAGAAAGGCAGCCAAACACTGCTGTGAACAGTAGAGCTTCTTGCATATACTTATACTCCCAGATACGAGAATACTGTGAAGAGGTTTTCTGCCCAGCCTCAGGGGAAGAGGCAAAGAAAGCTACTTTCTGCACAGCATTGGAAGTAGGACGGATGGGCGTTCTTTTCGACAGGTGAAATGCAGGGAGGACCAGGAGCCTCGGTCAAGTAAGCTCCTCCTATGGCTAGTGCAGCTTAATTCAAACGTGCAATGGAAATTTTTCTGGTGTCACTGAGATCAATCTTCACTATCTAACACTTTCAGTTGCTTTCTCCAAATTCATACACCGTGGAATGCCGAAATTTACGTGTGCATGGTGTCCTCTCTGAATCCAGCTTAAGTCCGAAACATACGTGTGCTGAGAGTAGGACTTGCAACAAGTTTTAGGGAAGAGGCTGTTGGAGTCCTTCATCTGATCATCATTTCATCAGAACAAAGCTTTTCTCTGGGCCACAACTCTATCAGCCTGAACTGACCACGTGCAGCACAGCACTCTCGTGATCTACATGGAGAAACCATCCTTTGCTGTGTTTCTAAAGCTAAATGCTTAAGGGCAGCCCTAAGACCTCTGCATTCAAGCACACTGAAGAAGGCCTTTCATGCTTGGATCTTTCGTCCAAAGACTTGGAATCATGCGGGAGGTCCTGGTTTCCTGTAGGTGCTAGAAGAGGACGCAAAAGGCCACCTCATCCCTTTACTAGCAAGGCCATGATGACGCCTTAGCTGTAAAGTGTCCGAAACCGCTGCAGGAGAGCCTTATGCCAGACTTTGAAATAGGAAACTGTCCACCGTGCACTGAGGAGACCTTCCCTGAGAGAACACAAGGTTGCTTTCGCCTTGCATACAATTTGCTCCTATGTGGTATGGAAACCAGTAAACGTTGTAGTGGAAGGCTGTACTCTCTATACGGCCTCTATGTCAAAGACGTAAGTGGGCCTGGAGTAGGCATTCCCACTAGCCACATGGGAAGTTACAGAAAATGCTTTGAAATAACCGCAGTGGAGGCAAGTCAGCTTTGGATTCAGCTTATGTGGGTGAAAGGAAGCAGTGCTCAAAGACCTAAGTGGGCCTGGAATAGGCATTCCCACTAGCCACATGGGAAGTTACAGAAGATGCTTTGAAATAACCACAGTGGAGGCAAGTCGGCTTTGGATTCAGCTTATGTGGGTGAAAGGAAGCCGTGCAGAACGCCGCATTCAAGGAATCATTGACATCATTGCACTAGATGCTGAAACAGCTTTCAATGTGCTTTCCGTGTCTGTCCTGTGTGCGTGCACTCTGAGCATCTGAGTGAAGTCTACTGTGTGGAGCTGTCTTCGGCTGAGCAGCAGATGGTCGCTTGTGGGGCCAGTCATATGCGGCCTTGCAGTGGAAGACTTTCTGTGAGAAAAATTCACGCATACAACGAATTTTTCTTGCAGTGTGCTTTCAGAGTCTGTCTTGTGTGCCTGCACTCCGAGCTTCTGGGTGATTAATCCTGTGTAGTGCTCGCTTTTGTTGAGCGGCGACTTGCGCTCGCTTCTTTGCCATTTTAGTGAAGTCTTGCAGAGGAAGGCTGGCTTTCAGAAAAATTCCCGCATACAACGAATTTACCTTGTAATTCTCAAAAGTTTCGTTTTTCTGCTACTTCTTGGCTGCTTCAGAGAGGCCCAGGTTGTCTGGGTGGTATGGAAGCCGGTCTCCCATGCCACAGTCTGAGCTTTGAAACCTGAGTGCCCATTTTTCAGTCCCCAAGCATCATGTAAGCAAAAGTTGTGTGAAAGCTTCTCCAAAGCGTGGTTGTTATGAGGCCTCAGACCTCAGAGCTGTAGTCCTGCAGAGAACGCTCTGGGACTGTCTCAGACCATGTGATTTGCTAATCAGCCATACAGAGAAAGGCAGCCAAACACTGCTCTGAACAGTAGAGCTTCTTGCATATACTTATACTCCCAGATACGAGAATACTGTGAAGAGGTTTTCTGCCCAGCCTCAGGGGAAGAGGCAAAGAAAGCTGCTTTCTGCACAGCATTGGAAGTAGGACGGATGGGCGTTCTTTTCGACAGGTGAAATGCAGGGAGGACCAGGAGCCTCGGTCAAGTAAGCTCCTCCTATGGCTAGTGCAGCATAATCCAAACGTGCAATGGAAATTTTTCTGGGGTCACTGAGATCAATCTTCACTATCTAACACTTTCAGTTGCTTTCTCCAAATTCATACACCATGGAATGCCCAAACTTACGTGTGCATGGTGTCCTCTCTGAATCCAGCTTAAGTCCGAAACATACGTGTGCTGAGAGTAGGACTTGCAACAAGTTTTAGGGAAGAGGCTGTTGGAGTCCTTCATCTGATCATCATTTCATCAGAACAAAGCTTTTCTCTGGGCCACAACTCTATCAGCCTGAACTGACCACGTGCAGCACAGCACTCTCGTGATCTACATGGAGAAACCATCCTTTGCTGTGTTTCTAAAGCTAAATGCTTAAGGGCAGCCCTAAGACCTCTGCATTCAAGCACACTGAAGAAGGCCTTTCATGCTTGGATCTTTCGTCCAAAGACTTGGAATCATGCGGGAGGTCCTGGTTTCCTGTAGGTGCTAGAAGAGGACGCAAAAGGCCACCTCATCCCTTTACTAGCAAGGCCATGATGACGCCTTAGCTGTAAAGTGTCCGAAACTGCTGCAGGAGTGCCTTATGCCAGACTTTGAAATAGGAAACTGTTCACCGTGCAATGAGGAGACCCTCCCTGAGAGAACACAAGGTTGCTTTCGCCTTGCATACAATTTGCTCCTATGTGGTATGGAAACCAGTAAACGTTGTAGTGGAAGGCTGTACTCTCTATACGGCCTCTATGTCAAAGACATAAGGGGGCCTGGAATAGGCATTCCCACTAGCCACATGGGAAGTTACAGAAGATGCTTTGAAATAACCGCAGTGGAGGCAAGTCAGCTTTGGATTCAGCTTATGTGGGTGAAAGGAAGCCGTGCAGAACGCCGCATTCAAGGAATCATTGACATCATTGCACTAGATGCTGAAACAGCTTTCAATGTGCTTTCCGTGTCTGTCCTGTGTGCGTGCCCTCTGAGCACCTGAGTGAAGTCTACTGTGTGGAGCTGTCTTCGGCTGAGCAGCAGATGGTCGCTCGTGGGGCCAGTCATATGCGGCCTTGCTGTGGAAGACTTTCTGTGAGAAAAATTCACGCGTACAATGAATTTTTCTTGCAGTGTGCTTTCAGAGTCTGTCTTGTGTGCCTGAACTCTGAGCTTCTGGGTGATTAATCCTGTGTAGTGCTCGCTTTTGCTGAGCGGCGACAGGCGCTCGCATCTTTGCCATTTTAGTGAAGTCTTGCAGAGGAAGGCTGGCTTTCAGAAAAATTCCCGCATACAACGAATTTACCTTGTAATTCTCAAAACACGTTATTCTGCTACTTCTTGGCTGCTTCAGAGAGGCCCAGGTTGTCTGGGTGGTATGGAAGCCGGTCTCCCATGCCACAGTCTGAGCTTTGAAACCTGAGTGCCCATTTTTCAGTCCCCAAGCATCACGTAAGCAACAGTTGTGTGAAAGCTTCTCCAGAGCGTGGTTGTGATGAGGCCCCAGACCTCAGAGCTGTAGTCCTGCAGAGAACGCTCTGGGACTGTCTCAGACCATGTGATTTGCTAATCAGCCATACAGAGAAAGGCAGCCAAACACTGCTGTGAACAGTAGAGCTTCTTGCATATACTTATACTCCCAGATACGAGAATACTGTGAAGAGGTTTTCTGCCCAGCCTCCGGGGAAGAGGCAAAGAAAGCTGCTTTCTGCACAGCATTGGAAGTAGGACGGATGGGCGTTCTTTTCGACAGGTGAAATGCAGGGAGGACCAGGAGCCTCGGTCAAGTAAGCTCCTCCTATGGCTAGTGCAGCTTAATCCAAACGTGCAATCGAAATTTTTCTGGGGTCACTGAGATCAATCTTCACTAACACTTTCAGTTGCTTTCTCCAAATTCATACACCATGGAATGCCCAACCTTACATGTGCATGGTGTCCTCTCTGAATCCAGCTTAAGTCCGAAACATACGTGTGCTGAGAGTAGGACTTGCAACAAGTTTTAGGGAAGAGGCTGTTGGAGTCCTTCATCTGATCATCATTTCATCAGAACAAAGCTTTTCTCTGGGCCACAACTCTATCAGCCTGAACTGACCACGTGCAGCACAGCACTCTCGTGATCTACATGGAGAAACCATCCTTTGCTGTGTTTCTAAAGCTAAATGCTTAAGGGCAGCCCTAAGACCTCTGCATTCAAGCACACTGAAGAAGGCCTTTCATGCTTGGATCTTTCGTCCAAAGACTTGGAATCATGCGGGAGGTCCTGGTTTCCTGTAGGTGCTAGAAGAGGACGCAAAAGGCCACCTCATCCCTTTACTAGCAAGGCCATGATGACGCCGTAGCTGTAAAGTGTCCAAAACCGCTGCAGGAGAACCTTATGCCAGACTTTGAAATAGGAAACTGTCCACCGTGCACTGAGGAGACCCTCTCTGAGAGAACACAAGGTTGATTTCGCCTTGCATACAATTTGCTCCTATGTGGTATGGAAACCAGTAAACGTTGTAGTGGAAGGCTGTACTCTCTATACGGCCTCTATGTCAAAGACATAAGTGGGCCTGGAATAGGCATTCCCACTAGCCACATGGGAAGTTACAGAATATGCTTTGAAATAACCGCAGTGGAGGCAAGTCAGCTTTGGATTCAGCTTATGTGGGTGAAAGTAAGCAGTGCTTAAAGACGTAAGTGGGCCTGGAATAGGCATTCCCACTAGCCACATGGGAAGTTACAGAAGATGCTTTGAAATAACCGCAGTGGAGGCAAGTCGGCTTTGGATTCAGCTTATGTGGGTGAAAGGAAGCAGTGCAGAACGCCACATTCAAGGAATCATTGACATCATTGCACTAGATGCTGAAACAGCTTTCAATGTGCTTTCCGTGTCTGTCCTGTGTGCGTGCCCTCTGAGCACCTGAGTGAAGTCTACTGTGTGGAGCTCTCTTCGGCTGAGCAGCAGATGGTCGCTTGTGGGGCCAGTCATATGCGGCCTTGCAGTGGAAGACTTTCTGTGAGAAAAATTCACGCGTACAACGAATTTTTCATGCAGTGTGCTTTCAGAGTCTGTCTTGTGTGCCTGCACTCTGAGCTTCTGGTAGATTAATCCTGTGTAGTGCTCACTTTTGCTGAGCGGCGACAGGCGCTCGCTTCTTTGAAATTTTAGTGAAGTCTTGCAGAGGAGGGCTGCCTTTCAGAAAAATTCCCGCATACAACGAATTTACCTTGTAATTCTCAAAAGTTTCGTTTTTCTGCTACTTCTTGGCAGCTTCAGAGAGGCCCAGGTTGTCTGGGTGGTATGGAAGCCGCTCTCCCATGCCACAGTCTGAGCTTTGAAACCTGAGTGCCCATTTTTCAGTCCCCAAGCATCACGTAAGCAACAGTTGTGTGAAAGCTTCTCCAAAGCGTGGTTGTGATGAGGCCCCAGACCTCAGAGCTGTTGTCCTGCAGAGAAGGCTCTGGGACTGTCTCAGACCATGTGTTTGCTACTCAGCCATATTGAGAAAGGCAGCCAAACACTGCTGTGAACAGTAGAGCTTCTTGCATATACTTATACTCCCAGATACGAGAATACTGTGAAGAGGTTTTCTGCCCAGCCTCAGGGGAAGAGGCAAAGAAAGCTACTTTCTGCACAGCATTGGAAGTAGGACGGATGGGCGTTCTTTTCGACAGGTGAAAATGCAGGGAGGACCAGGAGCCTCGGTCAAGTAAGCTCCTCCTATGGCTAGTGCAGCTTAATTCAAACGTGCAATGGAAATTTTTCTGGGGTCACTGAGATCAATCTTCACTATCTAACACTTTCAGTTGCTTTCTCCAAATTCATACACCGTGGAATGCCCAAACTTACGTGTGCATGGTGTCCTCTCTGAATCCAGCTTAAGTCCGAAACATACGTGTGCTGAGAGTAGGACTTGCAACAAGTTTTAGGGAAGAGGCTGTTGGAGTCCTTCATCTGATCATCATTTCATCAGAACAAAGCTTTTCTCTGGGCCACAACTCTATCAGCCTGAACTGACCACGTGCAGCACAGCACTCTCGTGATCTACATGGAGAAACCATCCTTTGCTGTGTTTCTAAAGCTAAATGCTTAAGGGCAGCCCTAAGACCTCTGCATTCAAGCACACTGAAGAAGGCCTTTCATGCTTGGATCTTTCGTCCAAAGACTTGGAATCATGCGGGAGGTCCTGGTTTCCTGTAGGTGCTAGAAGAGGACGCAAAAGGCCACCTCATCCCTTTACTAGCAAGGCCATGATGACGCCTTAGCTATAAAGTGTCCGAAACTGCTGCAGGAGAGCCTTATGCCAGACTTTGAAATAGAAAACTGTCCACCGTGCACTGAGGAGACCCTCCCTGAGAGAACACAAGGTTGCTTTCGCCTTGCATACAATTTGCTCCTATGTGGTATGGAAACCAGTAAACTTTGTAGTGGAAGGCTGTACTCTCTATACGGCCTCTATGTCAAAGATGTAAGTGGGCCTGGAATAGGCATTCCCACTAGCCACATGGGAAGTTACAGAAGATGCTTTGAAATAACCGCAGTGGAGGCAAGTCAGGTTTGGGTTCAGCTTATGTGGGTGAAAGGAAGCAGTGCTCAAAGACGTAAGTGGGCCTGGAACAGGCATTCCCACTAGCCACATGGGAAGTTACAGAAGATGCTTTGAAATAACCGCAGTGGAAGCAAGTCGGCTTTGGATTCAGCTTATGTGGGTGAAAGGAAGCAGTGCTCAAAGACGTAAGTGGTCCTGGAATAGGCATTCCCACTAGCCACATGGGAAGTTACAGAAGATGCTTTGAAATAACCGCAGTGGAGGCAAGTCGGCTTTGGATTCAGCTTATGTGGGTGAAAGGAAGCAGTGCAGAACGCCGCATTCAAGGAATCATTGACATCATTGCACTAGATGCTGAAACAGCTTTCAATGTGCTTTCCGTGTCTGTCCTGTGTGCGTGCCCTCTGAGCACCTGGGTGAAGTCTACTGTGTGGAGCTCTCTTCGGCTGAGCAGCAGATGGTCGCTTGTGGGGCCAGTCATATGCGGCCTTGCTGTGGAAGACTTTCTGTGAGAAAACTTCACGCATACAACGAATTTTTCTTGCAGTGTGCTTTCAGAGTCTGTCTTGTGTGCCTGCACTCCGAGCTTCTGGGCGATTAACCCTGTGTAGTGCTCGCTTTTGCTTAGCGGCGACAAGTGCTCGCTTCTTTGCCATTTTAGTGAAGTCTTGCAGAGGAAGGCTGGCTTTCAGAAAAATTCCCGCATACAACGAATTTACCTTGTAATTCTCAAAACTTTCGTTTTTCTGCTACTTCTTGGCTGCTTCAGTGAGGCCCAGGTTGTCTGGGTGGTATGGAAGCCGGTCTCCCATGCCACAGTCTGAGCTTTGAAACCTGAGTGCCCATTTTTCAGTCCCCAAGCATCATGTAAGCAACAGTTGTGTGAAAGCTTCTCCAAAGCATGGTTGTGATGAGGCCCCAGACCTCAGAGCTGTAGTCCTGCAGAGAACGCTCTGGGACTGTCTCAGACCATGTGATTTGCTAATCACCCATACAGGGAAAGGCAGCCAAACACTGCTGTGAACAGTAGAGCTTCTTGCATATACTTATACTCCCAGATACGAGAATACTGTGAAGAGGTTTTCTGCCCAGCCTCAGGGGAAGAGGCAAAGAAAGCTGCTTTCTGCACAGCATTGGAAGTAGGACGGATGGGCGTTCTTTTCGACAGGTGAAATGCAGGGAGGACCAGGAGCCTCGGTCAAGTAAGCTCCTCCTATGGCTAGTGCAGCTTAATCCAAACGTGCAATGGAAATTTTTCTGGGGTCACTGAGATCAATCTTCACTAACACTTTCAGTTGCTTTCTCCAAATTCATACACCATGGAATGCCAACCTTACATGTGCATGGTGTCCTCTCTGAATCCAGCTTAAGTCCGAAACATACGTGTGCTGAGAGTAGGACTTGCAACAAGTTTTAGGGAAGGGGCTGTTGGAGTCCTTCATCTGATCATCATTTCATCAGAACAAAGCTTTTCTCTGGGCCACAACTCTATCAGCCTGAACTGACCACGTGCAGCACAGCACTCTCGTGATCTACATGGAGAAACCATCCTTTGCTGTGTTTCTAAAGCTAAATGCTTAAGGGCAGCCCTAAGACCTCTACATTCAAGCACACTGAAGAAGGCCTTTCATGCTTGGATCTTTCGTCCAAAGACTTGGAATCATGCGGGAGGTCCTGGTTTCCTGTAGGTGCTAGAAGAGGACGCAAAAGGCCACCTCATCCCTTTACTAGCAAGGCCATGATGACGCCTTAGCTGTAAAGTGTCCGAAACTGGTGCAGGAGAACCTTATGCCAGACTTTGAAATAGGAAACTGTCCACCGTGCAATGAGGAGACCCTCCCTGAGAGAACACAAGGTTGCTTTCGCCTTGCATACAATTTGCTCCTATGTGGTATGGAAACCAGTAAACGTTGTAGTGGAAGGCTGTACTCTCTATACGGCCTCTATGTCAAAGACATAAGTGGGCCTGGAATAGGCATTCCCACTAGCCACATGGGAAGTTACAGAAGATGCTTTGAAATAACCGCAGTGGAGGAACGTCAGGTTTGGATTCAGCTGATGTGGGTGAAAGGAAGCAGTGCTCAAAGACGTAAGTGGGCCTGGAACAGGCATTCCCACTAGCCACATGGGAAGTTACAGAAGATGCTTTGAAATAACCGCAGTGGAAGCAAGTCGGCTTTGGATTCAGCTTATGTGGGTGAAAGGAAGCAGTGCTCAAAGACTTAAGTGGTCCTGGAATAGGCATTCCCACTAGCCACATGGGAAGTTACAGAAGATGCTTTGAAATAACCGCAGTGGAGGCAAGTCGGCTTTGGATTCAGCTTATGTGACTGAAAGGAAGCAGTGCAGAACGCCGCATTCAAGGAATCATTGACATCATTGCACTAGATGCTGAAACAGCTTTCAATGTGCTTTCCGTGTCTGTCCTGTGTGCGTGCCCTCTGAGCACCTGAGTGAAGTCTACTGTGTGGAGCTCTCTTCGGCTGAGCAGCAGATGGTCGCTTGTGGGGCCAGTCATATGCGGCCTTGCTGTGGAAGACTTTCTGTGAGAAAACTTCACGCATACAACGAATTTTTCTTGCAGTGTGCTTTCAGAGTCTGTCTTGTGTGCCTGCACTCCGAGCTTCTGGGCGATTAATCCTGTGTAGTGCTCGCTTTTGCTGAGCGGCGACGGGCGCTTGCTTCTTTGCCATTTTAGTGAAGTCTTGCAGAGGAAGGCTGGCTTTCAGAAAAATTCCCGCATACAACGAATTTACCTTGTAATTCTCAAAACTTTCGTTTTTCTGCTACTTCTTGGCTGCTTCAGTGAGGCCCAGGTTGTCTGGGTGGTATGGAAGCCGGTCTCCCATGCCACAGTCTGAGCTTTGAAACCTGAGTGCCCATTTTTCAGTCCCCAAGCATCATGTAAGCAACAGTTGTGTGAAAGCTTCTCCAAAGCCTGGTTTTGATGAGGCCCCAGACCTCAGAGCTGTAGTCCTGCAGAGAACGCTCTGGGACTGTCTCACACCATGTGATTTGCTAATCACCCATACAGGGAAAGGCAGCCAAACACTGCTGTGAACAGTAGAGCTTCTTGCATATACTTATACTCCCAGATACGAGAATACTGTGAAGAGGTTTTCTGCCCAGCCTCAGGGGAAGAGGCAAAGAAAGCTGCTTTCTGCACAGCATTGGAAGTAGGACGGATGGGCGTTCTTTTCGACAGGTGAAATGCAGGGAGGACCAGGAGCCTCGGTCAAGTAAGCTCCTTCTATGGCTAGTGCAGCTTAATCCAAACGTGCAATGGAAATTTTTCTGGGGTCACTGAGATCAATCTTCACTAACACTTTCAGTTGCTTTCTCCAAATTCATACACCATGGAATGCCCAACCTTACATGTGCATGGTGTCCTCTCTGAATCCAGCTTAAGTCCGAAACATACGTGTGCTGAGAGTAGGACTTGCAACAAGTTTTAGGGAAGGGGCTGTTGGAGTCGTTCATCTGATCATCATTTCATCAGAACAAAGCTTTTCTCTCGGCCACAACTCTATCAGCCTGAACTGACCACGTGCAGCACAGCACTCTCGTGATCTACATGGAGAAACCATCCTTTGCTGTGTTTCTAAAGCTAAATGCTTAAGGGCAGCCCTAAGACCTCTGCATTCAAGCACACTGAAGAAGGCCTTTCATGCTTGGATCTTTCGTCCAAAGACTTGGAATCATGCGGGAGGTCCTGGTTTACTGTAGGTGCTAGAAGAGGACGCAAAAGGCCACCTCATCCCTTTACTAGCAAGGCCATGATGACTCCTTAGCTGTAAAGTGTCCGAAACCGCTGCAGGAGAGCCTTATGCCAGACTTTGAAATAGGAAACTGTCCACCGTGCAATGAGGAGACCCTCCCTGAGTGAACACAAGGTTGCTTTCGCCTTGCATACAATTTGCTCCTATGTGGTATGGAAACCAGTAAACGTTGTAGTGGAAGGCTGTACTCTCTATACGGCCTCTATGTCAAAGACATAAGTGGGCCTGGAATAGGCATTCCCACTAGCCACATGGGAAGTTACAGAAGATGCTTTGAAATAACCGCAGTGGAGGCAAGTCAGCTTTGGATTCAGCTTATGTGGGTGAAAGGAAGCAGTGCTCAAAGACGTAAGTGGGCCTGGAATAGGCATTCCCACTAGCCACATGGGAAGTTACAGAAGATGCTTTGAAATAACCGCAGTGGAGGCAAGTCGGCTTTAGATTCAGCTTATGTGGGTGAAAGGAAGCAGTGCAGAACGCCGCATTCAAGGAAACATTGACATCATTGCACTAGTTGCTGAAACAGCTTTCAATGTGCTTTCCGTGTCTGTCCTGTGTGCGTGCCCTCTGAGCACCTGAGTGAAGTCTACTGTGTGGAGCTGTCTTCGGCTGAGCAGCAGATGGTCGCTTGTGGGGCCAGTCATATGCGGCCTTGCTGTGGAAGACTTTCTGTGAGAAAAATTCACGCGTACAACGAATTTTTCTTGCAGTGTGCTTTCAGAGTCTGTCTTGTGTGCCTGAACTCTGAGCTTCTGGGTGATTAAACCTGTGTAGTGCTCGCTTTTGCTGAGCGGCGACAAGTGCTCACTTCTTTGCCATTTTAGTGAAGTCTTGCAGAGGAAGGCTGGCTTTCAGAAAAATTCCCGCATACAACGAATTTACCTTGTAATTCTCAAAAGTTTCGTTTTTCTGCTACTTCTTGGACGCTTCAGAGAGGCCCAGGTTGTCTGGGTGGTATGGAAGCCGGTCTCCCATGCCACAGTCTGAGCTTTGAAACCTGAGTGCCCATTTTTCAGTCCCCAAGTATCACGTAAGCAACAGTTGTGTGAAAGCTTCTCCAAAGCGTGGTTGTGATGAGGCCACAGACCTCAGAGCTGTTGTCCTGCATAGAAGGCTCTGGGACTGTCTCAGACCATGTGTTTGCTACTCAGCCATATTGAGAAAGGCAGCCAAACACTGCTGTGAACAGTAGAGCTTCTTGCATATACTTATACTCCCAGATACGAGAATACTGTGAAGAGGTTTTCTGCCCAGCCTCTGGGGAAGAGGCAAAGAAAGCTGCTTTCTGCACAGCATTGGAAGTATTACGGATGGGCGTTCTTTTCGACAGGTGAAATGCAGGGAGGACCAGGAGCCTCGGTCAAGTAAGCTCCTCCTATGGCTAGTGCAGCTTAATTCAAACGTGCAATGGAAATTTTTCTGGGGTCACTGAGATCAATCTTCACTATCTAACACTTTCAGTTGCTTTCTCCAAATTCAAACACCGTGGAATGCCCAAACTTACGTTTGCATGGTGTCCTCTCTGAATCTGGCTTAAGTCCGAAACATACGTGTGCTGAGAGTAGGACATGCAACAATTTTTAGGGAAGGGGCTGTTGGAGTCCTTCATCTGATCATCATTTCATCAGAACAAAGCTTTTCTCTGGGCCACAACTCTATCAGCCTGAACTGACCACGGGCAGCACAGCACTCTCGTGATCTACATGGAGAAATCATCCTTTGCTGTGTTTCTAAAGCTAAATGCTTAAGGGCAGCCCTAAGACCTCTGCATTCAAGCACACTGAAGAAGGCCTTTCATGCTTGGATCTTTCGTCCAAAGACTTGGAATCATGCGGGAGGTCCTGGTTTCCTGTAGGTGCTAGAAGAGGACGCAAAAGGCCACCTCATCCCTTTACTAGCAAGGCCATGATGACACCTTAGCTGTAAAGTGTCCGAAACTGGTGCAGGAGAGCCTTATGCCAGACTTTGAAATAGGAAACTGTCCACCGTGCAATGAGGAGACAATCACTGAGAGAACACAAGGTTGCTTTCGCCTTGCATACAATTTGCTCCTATGTGGTATGGAAACCAGTAAACGTTGTAGTGGAAGGCTGTACTCTCTATACGGCCTCTATGTCAAAGATATAAGTGGGCCTGGAATAGGCATTCCCACTAGCCACATGGGAAGTTACAGAAGATGCTTTGAAATAACCGCAGTGGAGGCAAGTCAGCTTTGGATTCAGCTTATGTGCGTGAAAGGAAGCAGTGCAGAAGGCCGCATACAAGGAATCATTGACATCATTGCACAAGTTGCTGAAACAGCTTTCAGTGTGCTTTCCGTGTCTGTCCTGTGTGCGTGCAATCTGAGCACCTGAGTAAAGTCTACTGTGTGGAGCTTTCTTCGGCTGAGCAGCAGATGGTCGCTTGTGGGGCCAGTCATATGCGGCCTTGCTGTGGAAGACTTTCTGTGGGAAATATTCCCGCGTACAACGAATTTTCTTGCAGTGTGCTTTCAGAGTCTGTCTTGTGTGCCTGCACTCTGAGCTTCTGGGCGATTAATCCTGTGTAGTGCTCGCTTTTACTGAGCGACGACGGGCGCTCGCTTCTTTGCCATTTTAGTGAAGCCTTGCAGAGGAAGGCTGGCTTTCAGAAAAATTCCCGCATACAACGAATTTACCTTGTAATTCTCAAAAGTTTCGTTTTTCTGCTACTTCTTGGCTGCTTCAGAGAGGCCCAGGTTGTCTGGGTGGTATGGAAGCCGGTCTCCCATGCCACAGTCTGAGCTTTGAAACCTGAGTGCCCATTTTTCAGTCCCCAAGCATCATGTAAGCAACAGTTGTGTGAAAGCTTCTCCAAAGCGTGGTTGTGATGAGGCCCCAGACCTCAGAGCTGTAGTCCTGCAGAGAACGCTCTGGGACTGTCTCAGACCATGTGATTTGCTAATCAGCCATACAGGGAAAGGCAGCCAAACACTGCTGTGAACAGTAGAGCTTCTTGCATATACTTATACTCCCAGATACGAGAATACTGTGAAGAGGTTTTCTGCCCAGCCTCAGGGGAAGAGGCAAAGAAAGCTGCTTTCTGCACAGCATTGGAAGTAGGACGGATGGGCGTTCTTTTCGACAGGTGAAATGCAGGGAGGACCAGGAGCCTCGGTCAAGTAAGCTCCTCCTATGGCTAGTGCAGCTTAATCCAAACGTGCAATGGAAATTTTTCTGGGGTCACTGAGATCAATCTTCACTAACACTTTCAGTTGCTTTCTCCAAATTCATACACCATGGAATGCCCAACCTTACGTGTGCATGGTGTCCTCTCTGAATCCAGCTTAAGTCCGAAACATACGTGTGCTGAGAGTAGGACTTTCAACAAGTTTTAGGGAAGGGGCTGTTGGAGTCCTTCATCTGATCATCATTTCATCAGAACAAAGCTTTTCTCTGGGCCACAACTCTATCAGCCTGAACTGACCACGTGCAGCACAGCACTCTCGTGATCTACATGGAGAAACCATCCTTTGCTGTGTTTCTAAAGCTAAATGCTTAAGGGCAGCCCTAAGACCTCTGCATTCAAGCACACTGAAGAAGGCCTTTCATGCTTGGATCTTTCGTCCAAAGACTTGGAATCATGCGGGAGGTCCTGGTTTCCTGTAGGTGCTAGAAGAGGACGCAAAAGGCCACCTCATCCCTTTACTAGCAAGGCCATGATGACGCCTTAGCTGTAAAGTGTCCGAAACCGCTGCAGGAGAGCGTTATGCCAGACTTTGAAATAGGAAACTGTCCACCGTGCAATGAGGAGACCCTCCCTGAGTGAACACAAGGTTGCTTTCGCCTTGTATACAATTTGCTCCTATGTGGTATGGAAACCAGTAAACGTTGTAGTGGAAGGCTGTACTCTCTATACGGCCTCTATGTCAAAGACATAAGTGGGCCTGGAATAGGCATTCCCACTAGCCACATGGGAAGTTACAGAAGATGCTTTGAAATAACCGCAGTGGAGGCAAGTCGGCTTTAGATTCAGCTTATGTGGGTGAAAGGAAGCAGTGCAGAACGCCGCATTCAAGGAAACATTGACATCATTGCACTAGTTGCTGAAACAGCTTTCAATGTGCTTTCCGTGTCTGTCCTGTGTGCGTGCCCTCTGAGCACCTGAGTGAAGTCTAATGTGTGGAGCTGTCTTCGGCTGAGCAGCAGATGGTCGCTTGTGGGGCCAGTCATATGCGGCCTTGCTGTGGAAGACTTTCTGTGGGAAATATTCCCGCGTACAACGAATTTTCTTGCAGTGTGCTTTCAGAGTCTGTCTTGTGTGCCTGAACTCTGAGCTTCTGGGTGATTAAACCTGTGTAGTGCTCGCTTTTGCTGAGCGGCGACAAGTGCTCCCTTCTTTGCCATTTTAGTGAAGTCTTGCAGAGGAAGGCTGGCTTTCAGAAAAATTCCCGCATACAACGAATTTACCTTGTAATTCTCAAAAGTTTCGTTTTTCTGCTACTTCTTGGCCGCTTCAGAGAGGCCCAGGTTGTCTGGGTGGTATGGAAGCCGGTCTCCCATGCCACAGTCTGAGCTTTGAAACCTGAGTGCCCATTTTTCAGTCCCCAAGCATCACGTAAGCAACAGTTGTGTGAAAGCTTCTCCAAAGCGTGGTTGTGATGAGGCCACAGACCTCAGAGCTGTTGTCCTGCATAAAAGGCTCTGGGACTGTCTCACACCATGTGTTTGCTACTCAGCCATATTGAGAAAGGCAGCCAAACACTGCTGTGAACAGTAGAGCTTCTTGCATATACTTATACTCCGAGATACGAGAATACTGTGAAGAGGTTTTCTGCCCAGCCTCTGGGGAAGAGGCAAAGAAAGCTGCTTTCTGCACAGCATTGGAAGTATTACGGATGGGCGTTCTTTTCGACAGGTGAAATGCAGGGAGGACCAGGAGCCTCGGTCAAGTAAGCTCCTCCTATGGCTAGTGCAGCTTAATTCAAACGTGCAATGGAAATTTTTCTGGGGTCACTGAGATCAATCTTCACTATCTAACACTTTCAGTTGCTTTCTCCAAATTCAAACACCGTGGAATGCCCAAACTTACGTTTGCATGGTGTCCTCTCTGAATCTGGCTTAAGTCCGAAACATACGTGTGCTGAGAGTAGGACTTGCAACAAGTTTTAGGGAAGGGGCTGTTGGAGTCCTTCATCTGATCATCATTTCATCAGAACAAAGCTTTTCTCTGGGCCACAACTCTATCAGCCTGAACTGACCACGTGCAGCACAGCACTCTCGTGATCTACATGGAGAAATCATCCTTTGCTGTGTTTCTAAAGCTAAATGCTTAAGGGCAGCCCTAAGACCTCTGCATTCAAGCACACTGAAGAAGGCCTTTCATGCTTGGATCTTTCGTCCAAAGACTTGGAATCATGCGGGAGGTCCTGGTTTCCTGTAGGTGCTAGAAGAGGACGCAAAAGGCCACCTCATCCCTTTACTAGCAAGGCCATGATGACGCCTTAGCTGTAAAGTGTCCGAAACTGGTGCAGGAGAGCCTTATGCCAGACTTTGAAATAGGAAACTGTCCACCGTGCACTGAGGAGACCCTCCCTGAGAGAACACAAGGTTGCTTTAGCCTTGCATACAATTTGCTCCTATGTGTATGGAAACCAGTAAACGTTGTAGTGGAAGGCTGTACTCTCTATACGGCCTCTATCTCAAAGACGTACGTGTGCCTGGAATAGGCATTCCGACTAGCCACATGGGAAGTTACAGAAGATGCTTTGAAATAACCGCAGTGGAGGCAAGTCGGCTTTGGATTCAGCTTATGTGGGTGAAAGGAAGCAGTGCAGAACGCCGCATTCAAGGAATCATTGACATCATTGCACTAGATGCTGAAACAGCTTTCAATGTGCTTTCCGTGTCTGTCCTGTGTGCGTGCACTCTGAGCACCTGAGTGAAGTCTACTGTGTGGAGCTGTCTTCGGCTGAGCAGCAGATGGTCGCTTGTGGGGCCAGTCATATGCGGCCTTGCTGTGGAAGACTTTCTGTGAGAAAAATTCAGGCGTACAACGAATTTTTCTTGCAGTGTGCTTTCAGAGTCTGTCTTGTGTGCCTTCACTCTGAGCTTCTGGTCGATTAATCCTGTGTAGTGCTCGCTTTTGCTGAGCGGTGACAGGGGCTAGCTTCTTTGCCATTTTAGTGAAGTCTTGCAGAGGAAGGCTGGCTTTCAGAAAAATTCCCGCATACAACGAATTTACCTTGTAATTCTCAAAAGTTTCGTTTTTCTGCTACTTCTTGGCAGCTTCAGAGAGGCCCAGGTTGTCTGGGTGGTATGGAAGCCGGTCTCCCATGCCACAGTCTGAGCTTTGAACCTTGAGTGCCCATTTTTCAGTCCCCAAGCATCATGTAAGCAACAGTTGTGTGAAAGTTTCTCCAAAGCGTGGTTGTGATGAGGCCCCAGACCTCAGAGCTGTTGTCCTGCAGAGAAGGCTCTGGGACTGTCTCAGACCATGTGTTTGCTACTCAGCCATATTGAGAAAGGCAGCCAAACACTGCTGTGAACAGTAGAGCTTCTTGCATATACTTATACTCCCAGATACGAGAATACTGTGAAGAGGTTTTCTGCCCAGCCTCAGGGGAAGAGGCAAAGAAAGCTGCTTTCTGCACAGCATTGGAAGTAGGACGGATGGGCGTTCTTTTCGACAGGTGAAATGCAGGGAGGACCAGGAGCCTCGGTCAAGTAAGCTCCTCCTATGGCTAGTGCAGCTTAATTCAAACGTGCAATGGAAATTTTTCTGGGGTCACTGAGATCAATCTTCAATATCTAACACTTTCAGTTGCTTTCTCCAAATTCATACACCGTGGAATGCCCAAACTTACGTGTGCATGGTGTCCTCTCTGAATCCAGCTTAAGTCCGAAACATACGTGTGCTGAGAGTAGGACTTGCAACAAGTTTTAGGGAAGAGGCTGTTGGAGTCCTTCATCTGATCATCATTTCATCAGAACAAAGCTTTTCTCTGGGCCACAACTCTATCAGCCTGAACTGACCACGTGCAGCACAGCACTCTCGTGATCTACATGGAGAAACCATCCTTTGCTGTGTTTCTAAAGCTAAATGCTTAAGGGCAGCCCTAAGACCTCTGCATTCAAGCACACTGAAGAAGGCCTTTCATGCTTGGATCTTTCGTCCAAAGACTTGGAATCATGCGGGAGGTCCTGGTTTCCTGTAGGTGCTAGAAGAGGACGCAAAAGGCCACCTCATCCCTTTAATAGCAAGGCCATGATGACGCCTTAGCTGTAAAGTGTCCGAAACTGCTGCAGGAGAGCCTTATGCCAGACATTGAAATAGGAAACTGTCCACCGTGCACTGAGGAGACCCTCCCTGAGAGAACACAAGGTTGCTTTCGCCTTGCATACAATTTGCTCCTATGTGTATGGAAACCAGTAAACGTTGTAGTGGAAGGCTGTACTCTCTATACGGCCTCTATCTCAAAGACGTACGTGTGCCTGGAATAGGCATTCCCACTAGCCACATGGGAAGTTACAGAAGATGCTTTGAAATAACCGCAGTGGAGGCAAGTCAGCTTTGGATTCAGCTTATGTGGGTGAAAGGAAGCAGTGCTCAAAGACGTAAGTGGGCCTGGAATAGGCATTCCCACTAGCCACATTCGAAGTTACAGAAGATGCTTTGAAATAACCGTAGTGGAGGCAAGTCGGCTTAGGATTCAGCTTATGTGGGTGAAAGGAAGCAGTGCAGAACGCCGCATTCAAGGAATCATTGACATCATTGCACTAGATGCTGAAACAGCTTTCAATGTGCTTTCCGTGTCTGTCCTGTGTGCGTGCACTTTGAGCACCTGTGTGAAGTGTACTGTGTGGAGCTGTCTTCGGCTAAGCAGCAGATGGTCGCTTCTGGGGCCAGTCATATGCGGCCTTGCTGTGGAAGACGTTCTGTGAGAAAAATTCAGGCGTACAACGAATTTTTCTTGCAGTGTGCTTTCAGAGTCTGTCTTGTGTGCCTGCACTCTGAGCTTCTTTGCGATTAATCCTGTGTAGTGCTCGCTTTTGCTGTGCGGCGACGGGCGCTCGATTCTTTGCCATTTTAGTGAAGTCTTGCAGAGGAAGGCTGGCTTTCAGAAAAATTCCCGAATACAACGAATTTACCTTGTAATTCTCAAAAGTTTCGTTTTTCTGCTACTTCTTGGCAGCTTCAGAGAGGCCCAGGTTGTCTGGGTGGTATGGAAGCCGGTCTCCCATGCCACAGTCTGAGCTTTGAAACCTGAGTGCCCATTTTTCAGTCCCCAAGCATCATGTAAGCAACAGTTGTGTGAAAGCTTCTCCAAAGCGTGGTTGTGATGAGGCCCCAGACTTCAGAGCTGTTGTCCTGCAGAGAAGGCTCTGGGACTGCCTCAGACCATGTGTTTGCTACTCAGCCATATTGAGAAAGGCAGCCAAACACTGCTGTGAACAGTAGAGCTTCTTGCATATACTTATACTCCCAGATACGAGAATACTGTGAAGAGGTTTTCTGCCCAGCCTCAGGGGAAGAGGCAAAGAAAGCTGCTTTCTGCACAGCATTGGAAGTAGGACGGATGGGCGTTCTTTTCGACAGGTGAAATGCAGGGAGGACCAGGAGCCTCGGTCAAGTAAGCTCCTCCTATGGCTAGTGCAGCTTAATTCAAAAGTGCAATGGAAATTTTTCTGGGGTCACTGAGATCAATCTTCACTATCTAACACTTTCAGTTGCTTTCTCAAAATTCATACACTGTGGAATGCCCAACCTTACGTGTGCATGGTGTCCTCTCTGAATCCAGCTTAAGTCCGAAACATACGTGTGCTGAGAGTAGGACTTGCAACAAGTTTTAGGGAAGAGGCTGTTGGAGTCCTTCATCTGATCATCATTTCATCAGAACAAAGCTTTTCTCTGGGCCACAACTCTATCAGCCTGAACTGACCACGTGCAGCACAGCACTCTCGTGATCTACATGGAGAAACCATCCTTTGCTGTGTTTCTAAAGCTAAATGCTTAAGGGCAGCCCTAAGACCTCTGCATTCAAGCACACTGAAGAAGGCCTTTCATGATTGGATCTTTCGTCCAAAGACTTGGAATCATGCGGGAGGTCCTGGTTTCCTGTAGGTGCTAGAAGAGGACGCAAAAGGCCAACTCATCCCTTTACTAGCAAGGCCATGATGACGCCTTAGCTGTAAAGTGTCCGAAACTGCTGCAGGAGAGCCTTATGCCAGACTTTGAAATAGGAAACTGTCCAGCGTGCACTGAGGAGACCCTCCCTGAGAGAACACAAGGTTGCTTTCGACTTGCATACAATTTGCTCCTATGTGGTATGGAAACCAGTAAACGTTGTAGTCGAAGGCTGTACTCTCTATACGGCCTCTATCTCAAAGACGTAAGTGGGCCTGGAATAGGCATTCCCACTAGCCACATGGGAAGTTACAGAAGATGCTTTGAAATAACCGCAGTGGAGGCAAGTCAGCTTTGGATTCAGCTTATGTGGGTGAAAGGAAGCAGTGCTCAAAGACGTAAGTGGGCCTGGACTAGGCACTCCCACTAGCCACATGGGAAGTTACAGAAGATGCTTTGAAATAACCGTAGTGGAGGCAAGTCGGCTTAGGATTCAGCTTATGTGGGTGAAAGGAAGCAGTGCAGAACGCCGCATTCAAGGAATCATTGACATCATTGCACTAGATGCTGAAACAGCTTTCAATGTGCTTTCCGTGTCTGTCCTGTGTGCGTGCCCTCTGAGCACCTGAGTGAAGTCTACTGTGTGGAGCTGTCTTCGGCTGAGCAGCAGATGGTCGCTTGTGGGGCCAGTCATATGCGGCCTTGCTGTGGAAGACTTTCTGTGAGGAAAATTCTCACGTACAACGAATTTTACTTGCAGTGTGCTTTCAGAGTCTGTCTTGTGTGCCTGCACTTTGAGCTTCTGGGTGATTAATCCTGTGTAGTGCTCGCTTTTGCTGTGCGGCGACGGGCGCTCGATTCTTTGCCATTTTAGTGAAGTCTTGCAGAGGAAGGCTGGCTTTCAGAAAAATTCCCGCATACAACGAATTTACCTTGTAATTCTCAAAAGTTTCGTTTTTCTGCTACTTCTTGGCAGCTTCAGAGAGGCCCAGGTTGTCTGGGTGGTATGGAAGCCGGTCTCCCATGCCACAGTCTGAGCTTTGAAACCTGAGTGCCCATTTTTCAGTCCCCAAGCATCATGTAAGCAACAGTTGTGTGAAAGCTTCTCCAAAGCGTGGTTGTGATGAGGCCCCAGACCTCAGAGCTGTTGTCCTGCAGAGAAGGCTCTGGGACTGCCTCAGACCATGTGTTTGCTACTCAGCCATATTGAGAAAGGCAGCCAAACACTGCTGTGAACAGTAGAGCTTCTTGCATATACTTATACTCCCAGATACGAGAATACTGTGAAGAGGTTTTCTGCCCAGCCTCAGGGGAAGAGGCGAAGAAAGCTGCTTTCTGCACAGCATTGGAAGTAGGACGAATGGGCGTTCTTTTCGACAGGTGAAATGCAGGGAGGACCAGGAGCCTCGGTCAAGTAAGCTCCTCCTATGGCTAGTGCAGCTTAATTCAAACGTGCAATAGAAATTTTTCTGGGGTCACTGAGATCAATCTTCACTATCTAACACTTTCAGTTGCTTTCTCCAAATTCATACACCGTGGAATGCCCAAACTTACGTGTGCGTGGTGTCCTCTCTGAATCCAGCTTAAGTCCGAAACATACGTGTGCTGAGAGTAGGACTTGCAACAAGTTTTAGGGAAGAGGCTGTTGGAGTCCTTCATCTGATCATCATTTCATCAGAACAAAGCTTTTCTCTGGGCCACAACTCTATCAGCCTGAACTGACCACGTGCAGCACAGCACTCTCGTGATCTACATGGAGAAACCATCCTTTGCTGTGTTTCTAAAGCTAAATGCTTAAGGGCAGCCCTAAGACCTCTGCATTCAAGCACACTGAAGAAGGCCTTTCATGCTTGGATCTTTCGTCCAAAGACTTGGAATCATGCGGGAGGTCCTGGTTTCCTGTAGGTGCTAGAAGAGGACGCAAAAGGCCACCTCATCCCTTTACTAGCAAGGCCATGATGACGCCTTAGCTGTAAAGTGTCCGAAACTGCTGCAGGAGTGCCTTATGCCAGACTTTGAAATAGGAAACTGTCCACCGTGCACTGAGGAGACCCTCCCTGAGAGAACACAAGGTTGCTTTCGCCTTGCATACAATTTGCTCCTATGTGGTATGGAAACCAGTAAACGTTGTAGTGGAAGGCTGTACTCTCTATACGGCCTCTATCTCAAAGGTGTACGTGTGCCTGGAATAGGCATTCCCACTAGCCACATGGGAAGTTACAGAAGATGCTTTGAAATAACCGCAGTGGAGGCAAGTCAGCTTTGGATTCAGCTTATGTGGGTGAAAGGAAGCAGTGCTCAAAGACGTAAGTGGGCCTGGAATAGGCATTCCCACTAGCCACATGGGAAGTTACAGAAGATGCTTTGAAATAACCGCAGTGGAGGCAAGTCGGCTTTGGATTCAGCTTATGTGGGTGAAAGGAAGCAGTGCAGAAAGCCGCATTCAAGGAATCATTGACATCATTGCACTAGATGCTGAAACAGCTTTCAATGTGCTTTCCGTGTCTGTCCTGTGTGCGTGCACTTTGAGCACCTGTGTGAAGTCTACTGTGTGGAGCTGTCTTCGGCTAAGCAGCAGATGGTCGCTTCTGGGGCCAGTCATATGCGGCCTTGCTGTGGAAGACTTTCTGTGAGAAAAATTCAGGCGTACAACGAATTTTTCTTGCAGTGTGCTTTCAGAGTCTGTCTTGTGTGCCTGCACTCTGAGCTTCTTTGCGATTAATCCTGTGTAGTGCTCGCTTTTGCTGTGCGGCGACGGGCGCTCGATTCTTTGCCATTTTAGTGAAGTCTTGCAGAGGAAGGCTGGCTTTCAGAAAAATTCCCGAATACAACGAATTTACCTTGTATTTCTCAAAAGTTTCGTTTTTCTGCTACTTCTTGGCAGCTTCAGAGAGGCCCAGGTTGTCTGGGTGGTATGAAAGCCGGTCTCCCATGCCACAGTCTGAGCTTTGAAACCTGAGTGCCCATTTTTCAGTCCCCAAGCATCATGTAAGCAACAGTTGTGTGAAAGCTTCTCCAAAGCGTGGTTGTGATGAGGCCCCAGACCTCAGAGCTGTTGTCCTGCAGAGAAGGCCCTGGGACTGCCTCAGACCATGTGTTTGCTACTCAGCCATATTGAGAAAGGCAGCCAAACACTGCTGTGAACAGTAGAGCTTCTTGCATATACTTATACTCCCAGATACGAGAATACTGTGAAGAGGTTTTCTGCCCAGCCTCAGGGGAAGAGGCAAAGAAAGCTGCTTTCTGCACAGCATTGGAAGTAGGACGGATGGGCGTTCTTTTCGACAGGTGAAATGCAGGGAGGACCAGGAGCCTCGGTCAAGTAAGCTCCTCCTATGGCTAGTGCAGCTTAATTCAAAAGTGCAATGGAAATTTTTCTGGGGTCACTGAGATCAATCTTCACTATCTAACACTTTCAGTTGCTTTCTCAAAATTCATACACTGTGGAATGCCCAACCTTACGTGTGCATGGTGTCCTCTCTGAATTCAGCTTAAGTCCGAAACATACGTGTGCTGAGAGTAGGACTTGCAACAAGTTTTAGGGAAGAGGCTGTTGGAGTCCTTCATCTGATCATCATTTCATCAGAACAAAGCTTCTCTCTGGGCCACAACTCTATCAGCCTGAACTGACCACGTGCAGCACAGCACTCTCGTGATCTACATGGAGAAACCATCCTTTGCTGTGTTTCTAAAGCTAAATGCTTAAGGGCAGCCCTAAGACCTCTGCATTCAAGCACACTGAAGAAGACCTTTCATGATTGGATCTTTCGTCCAAAGACTTGGAATCATGCGGGAGGTCCTGGTTTCCTGTAGGTGCTAGAAGAGGACGCAAAAGGCCAACTCATCCCTTTACTAGCAAGGCCATGATGACGCCTTAGCTGTAAAGTGTCCAAAACTGCTGCAGGAGAGCCTTATGCCAGACTTTGAAATAGGAAACTGTCCAGCGTGCACTGAGGAGACCCTCCCTGAGAGAACACAAGGTTGCTTTCGACTTGCATACAATTTGCTCCTATGTGGTATGGAAACCAGTAAACGTTGTAGTCGAAGGCTGTACTCTCTATACGGCCTCTATCTCAAAGACGTAAGTGGGCCTGGAATAGGCTTTCCCACTAGCCACATGGGAAGTTACAGAAGATGCTTTGAAATAACCGCAGTGGAGGCAAGTCAGCTTTGGATTCAGCTTATGTGGGTGAAAGGAAGCAGTGCTCAAAGACGTAAGTGGGCCTGGACTATACACTCCCACTAGCCACATGGGAAGTTACCGAAGATGCTTTGAAATAACCGCAGTGGAGGCAAGTCGGCTTAGGATTCAGCTTATGTGGGTGAAAGGAAGCAGTGCAGAACGCCGCATTCAAGGAATCATTGACATCATTGCACTAGATGCTGAAACAGCTTTCAATGTGCTTTCCGTGTCTGTCCTGTGTGCGTGCACTCTGAGCACCTGAGTGAAGTCTACTGTGTGGAGCTGTCTTCGGCTGAGCAGCAGATGGTCGCTTGTGGGGCCAGTCATATGCGGCCTTGCTGTGGAAGACTTTCTGTGAGGAAAATTCTCACGTACAACGAATTTTACTTGCAGTGTGCTTTCAGAGTCTGTCTTGTGTGCCTGCACTCTGAGCTTCTGTGTGATTAAACCTGTGTAGTGCTCGCTTTTGCTGTGCGGCGACGGGCGCTCGATTCTTTGCCATTTTAGTGAAGTCTTGCAGAGGAAGGCTGGCTTTCAGAAAAATTCCCGCATACAACGAATTTACCTTGTAATTCTCAAAAGTTTCGTTTTTCTGCTACTTCTTGGCAGCTTCAGAGAGGCCCAGGTTGTCTGGGTGGTATGGAAGCCGGTCTCCCATGCCACAGTCTGAGCTTTGAAACCTGAGTGCCCATTTTTCAGTCCCCAAGCATCATGTAAGCAACAGTTGTGTGAAAGCTTCTCCAAAGCGTGGTTGTGATGAGGCCCCAGACCTCAGAGCTGTTGTCCTGCAGAGAAGGCTCTGGGACTGCCTCAGACCATGTGTTTGCTACTCAGCCATATTGAGAAAGGCAGCCAAACACTGCTGTGAACAGTAGAGCTTCTTGCATATACTTATACTCCCAGATACGAGAATACTGTGAAGAGGTTTTCTGCCCAGCCTCAGGGGAAGAGGCGAAGAAAGCTGCTTTCTGCACAGCATTGGAAGTAGGACGGATGGGCGTTCTTTTCGACAGGTGAAATGCAGGGAGGACCAGGAGCCTCGGTCAAGTTAGCTCCTTCTATGGCTAGTGCAGCTTAATTCAAACGTGCAATGGAAATTTTTCTGGGGTCACTGAGATCAATCTTCACTATCTAACACTTTCAGTTGCTTTCTCCAAATTCATACACCGTGGAATGCCCAACCTTACGTGTGCATGGTGTCCTCTCTGAATCCAGCTTAAGTCCGAAACATACGTGTGCTGAGAGTAGGACTTGCAACAAGTTTTAGGGAAGAGGCTGTTGGAGTCCTTCATCTGATCATCATTTCATCAGAACAAAGCTTTTCTCTGGGCCACAACTCTATCAGCCTGAACTGACCACGTGCAGCACAGCACTCTCGTGATCTACATGGAGAAACCATCCTTTGCTGTGTTTCTAAAGCTAAATGCTTAAGGGCAGCCCTAAGACCTCTGCATTCAAGCACACTAAAGAAGGCCTTTCATGCTTGGATCTTTCGTCCAAAGACTTGGAATCATGCGGGAGGTCCTGGTTTCCTGTAGGTGCTAGAAGAGGACGCAAAAGGCCACCTCATCCCTTTACTAGCAAGGCCATGATGACGCCTTAGCTGTAAAGTGTCCGAAACTGCTGCAGGAGAGCCTTATGCCAGACTTTGAAATAGGAAACTGTCCAGCGTGCACTGAGGAGACCCTCCCTGAGAGAACACAAGGTTGCTTTCGACTTGCATACAATTTGCTCCTATGTGGTATGGAAACCAGTAAACGTTGTAGTGGAAGGCTGTACTCTCTATACGGCCTCTATCTCAAAGACGTACGTGTGCCTGGAATAGGCATTCCGACTAGCCACATGGGAAGTTACAGAAGATGCTTTGAAATAACCGCAGTGGAGGCAAGTCGGCTTTGGATTCAGCTTATGTGGGTGAAAGGAAGCAGTGCAGAACGCCGCATTCAAGGAATCATTGACATCATTGCACTAGATGCTGAAACAGCTTTCAATGTGCTTTCCGTGTCTGTCCTGTGTGCGTGCACTCTGAGCACCTGAGTGAAGTCTACTGTGTGGAGCTGTCTTCGGCTGAGCAGCAGATGGTCGCTTGTGGGGCCAGTCATATGCGGCCTTGCTGTGGAAGACTTTCTGTGAGAAAAATTCAGGCGTACAACGAATTTTTCTTGCAGTGTGCTTTCAGAGTCTGTCTTGTGTGCCTTCACTCTGAGCTTCTGGTCGATTAATCCTGTGTAGTGCTCGCTTTTGCTGAGCGGTGACAGGCGCTAGCTTCTTTGCCATTTTAGTGAAGTCTTGCAGAGGAAGGCTGGCTTTCAGAAAAATTCCCGCATACAACGAATTTACCTTGTAATTCTCAAAAGTTTCGTTTTTCTGCTACTTCTTGGCAGCTTCAGAGAGGCCCAGGTTGTCTGGGTGGTATGGAAGCCGGTCTCCCATGCCACAGTCTGAGCTTTGAACCTTGAGTGCCCATTTTTCAGTCCCCAAGCATCATGTAAGCAACAGTTGTGTGAAAGTTTCTCCAAAGCGTGGTTGTGATGAGGCCCCAGACCTCAGAGCTGTTGTCCTGCAGAGAAGGCTCTGGGACTGTCTCAGACCATGTGTTTGCTACTCAGCCATATTGAGAAAGGCAGCCAAACACTGCTGTGAACAGTAGAGCTTCTTGCATATACTTATACTCCCAGATACGAGAATACTGTGAAGAGGTTTTCTGCCCAGCCTCAGGGGAAGAGGCAAAGAAAGCTGCTTTCTGCACAGCATTGGAAGTAGGACGGATGGGCGTTCTTTTCGACAGGTGAAATGCAGGGAGGACCAGGAGCCTCGGTCAAGTAAGCTCCTCCTATGGCTAGTGCAGCTTAATTCAAACGTGCAATGGAAATTTTTCTGGGGTCACTGAGATCAATCTTCAATATCTAACACTTTCAGTTGCTTTCTCCAAATTCATACACCGTGGAATGCCCAAACTTACGTGTGCATGGTGTCCTCTCTGAATCCAGCTTAAGTGCGAAACATACGTGTGCTGAGAGTAGGACTTGCAACAAGTTTTAGGGAAGAGGCTGTTGGAGTCCTTCATCTGATCATCATTTCATCAGAACAAAGCTTTTCTCTGGGCCACAACTCTATCAGCCTGAACTGACCACGTGCAGCACAGCACTCTCGTGATCTACATGGAGAAACCATCCTTTGCTGTGTTTCTAAAGCTAAATGCTTAAGGGCAGCCCTAAGACCTCTGCATTCAAGCACACTGAAGAAGGCCTTTCATGCTTGGATCTTTCGTCCAAAGACTTGGAATCATGCGGGAGGTCCTGGTTTCCTGTAGGTGCTAGAAGAGGACGCAAAAGGCCACCTCATCCCTTTACTAGCAAGGCCATGATGACGCCTTAGCTGTAAAGTGTCCGAAACTGCTGCAGGAGAGCCTTATGCCAGACATTGAAATAGGAAACTGTCCACCGTGCACTGAGGAGACCCTCCCTGAGAGAACACAAGGTTGCTTTCGCCTTGCATACAATTTGCTCCTATGTGGTATGGAAACCAGTAAACGTTGTAGTGGAAGGCTGTACTCTCTATACGGGCTCTATCTCAAAGACGTACGTGTGCCTGGAATAGGCATTCCCACTAGCCACATGGGAAGTTACAGAAGATGCTTTGAAATAACCGCAGTGGAGGCAAGTCAGCTTTGGATTCAGCTTATGTGGGTGAAAGGAAGCAGTGCTCAAAGACGTAAGTGGGCCTGGAATAGGCATTCCCACTAGCCACATGGGAAGTTACAGAAGATGCTTTGAAATAACCGTAGTGGAGGCAAGTCAGCTTAGGATTCAGCTTATGTGGGTGAAAGGAAGCAGTGCAGAACGCCGCATTCAAGGAATCATTGACATCATTGCACTAGATGCTGAAACAGCTTTCAATGTGCTTTCCGTGTCTGTCCTGTGTGCGTGCACTTTGAGCACCTGAGTGAAGTCTACTGTGTGGAGCTGTCTTCGGCTGAGCAGCAGATGGTCGCTTCTGGGGCCAGTCATATGCGGCCTTGCTGTGGAAGACTTTCTGTGAGAAAAATTCAGGCGTACAACGAATTTTTCTTGCAGTGTGCTTTCAGAGTCTGTCTTGTGTGCCTTCACTCTGAGCTTCTGGTCGATTAATCCTGTGTAGTGCTCGCTTTTGCTGAGCGGTGACAGGCGCTAGCTTCTTTGCCATTTTAGTGAAGTCTTGCAGAGGAAGGCTGGCTTTCAGAAAAATTCTCGCATACAACGAATTTACCTTGTAATTCTCAAAAGTTTCGTTTTTCTGCTACTTCTTGGCAGCTTCAGAGAGGCCCAGGTTGTCTGGGTGGTATGGAAGCCGGTCTCCCATGCCACAGTCTGAGCTTTGAACCTTGAGTGCCCATTTTTCAGTCCCCAAGCATCATGTAAGCAACAGTTGTGTGAAAGCTTCTCCAAAGCGTGGTTGTGATGAGGCCCCAGACCTCAGAGCTGTTGTCCTGCAGAGAAGGCTCTGGGACTGCCTCAGACCATGTGTTTGCTACTCAGCCATATTGAGAAAGGCAGCCAAACACTGCTGTGAACAGTAGAGCTTCTTGCATATACTTATACTCCCAGATACGAGGATACTGTGAAGAGGTTTTCTGCCCAGCCTCAGGAGAAGAGGCAAAGAAAGCAGCTTTCTGCACAGCATTGGAAGTAGGACGGATGGGCGTTCTTTTCGACAGGTGAAATGCAGGGAGGACCAGGAGCCTCGGTCAAGTAAGCTCCTCGTATGGCTAGTGCAGCTTAATTCAAACGTGCAATGGAAATTTTTCTGGGGTCACTGAGATCAATCTTCACTATCTAACACTTTCAGTTGCTTTCTCCAAATTCATACACCGTGGAATGCCCAAACTTACGTGTGCGTGGTGTCCTCTCTGAATCCAGCTTAAGTCCGAAACATACGTGTGCTGAGAGTAGGACTTGCAACAAGTTTTAGGGAAGAGGCTGTTGGAGTCCTTCATCTGATCATCATTTCTTCAGAACAAAGCTTTTCTCTGGGCCACAACTCTATCAGCCTGAACTGACCACGTGCAGCACAGCACTCTCGTGATCTACATGGAGAAACCATCCTTTGCTGTGTTTCTAAAGCTAAATGCTTAAGGGCAGCCCTAAGACCTCTGCATTCAAGCACACTGAAGAAGGCCTTTCATGCTTGGATCTTTCGTCCAAAGACTTGGAATCATGCGGGAGGTCCTGGTTTCCTGTAGGTGCTAGAAGAGGACGCAAAAGGCCACCTCATCCCTTTACTAGCAAGGCCATGATGACGCCTTAGCTGTAAAGTGTCCGAAACTGCTGCAGGAGTGCCTTATGCCAGACTTTGAAATAGGAAACTGTCCACCGTGCACTGAGGAGACCCTCCCTGAGAGAACACAAGGTTGCTTTCGCCTTGCATACAATTTGCTCCTATGTGGTATGGAAACCAGTAAACGTTGTAGTGGAAGGCTGTACTCTCTATACGGGCTCTATCTCAAAGACGTACGTGTGCCTGGAATAGGCATTCCCACTACCCACATGGGAAGTTACAGAAGATGCTTTGAAATAACCGCAGTGGAGGCAAGTCAGCTTTGGATTCAGCTTATGTGGGTGAAAGGAAGCAGTGCTCAAAGACGTAAGTGGGCCTGGAATAGGCATTCCCACTAGCCACATGGGAAGTTACAGAAGATGCTTTGAAATAACCGCAGTGGAGGAAAGTCGGCTTTGGATTCAGCTTATGTGGGTGAAAGGAAGCAGTGCAGAACGCCGCATTCAAGGAATCATTGACATCATTGCACTAGATGCTGAAACAGCTTTCAATGTGCTTTCCGTGTCTGTCCTGTGTGCGTGCACTCTGAGCACCTGAGTGAAGTCTACTGTGTGGAGCTGTCTTCTGCTGAGCAGCAGATGGTCGCTTGTGGGGCCAGTCATATGCGGCCTTGCTGTGGAAGACATTCTGTGAGAAAAATTCACGCGTACAACGAATTTTTCTTGCAGTGTGCTTTCAGAGTCTGTCTTGTGTGCCTGCACTCTGAGCTTCTGGTCGATTAATCCTGTGTAGTGCTCGCTTTTGCAGAGCGGCGACGGGCGCTCACTTCTTTGCCATTTTAGTGAAGTCTTGTAGAGGAAGGCTGGCTTTCAGAAAAATTCCCGCATACAACGAATTTACCTTGTAATTCTCAAAAGTTTCGTGTTTCTGCTACTTCTTGGCAGCTTCAGAGAGGCCCAGGTTGTCTGGGTGGTATGGAAGCCGGTCTCCTATGCCACAGTCTGAGCTTTGAAACCTGAGTGCCCATTTTTCAGTCCCAAAGCATCATGTAAGCAACAGTTGTGTGAAAGCTTCTCCAAAGCGTGGTTGTGATGAGGCCCCAGACCTCAGAGCTGTTGTCCTGCAGAGAAGGCTCTGGGACTGTCTCAGACCATGTGTTTGCTACTCAGCCATATTGAGAAAGGCAGCCAAACACTGCTGTGAACAGTAGAGCTTCTTGCATATACTTATACTCCCAGATACGAGGATACTGTGAAGAGGTTTTCTGCCCAGCCTCAGGAGAAGAGGCAAAGAAAGCAGCTTTCTGCACAGCATTGGAAGTAGGACGGATGGGCGTTCTTTTCGACAGGTGAAATGCAGGGAGGACCAGGAGCCTCGGTCAAGTAAGCTCCTCCTATGGCTAGTGCAGCTTAATTCAAACGTGCAATGGAAATTTTTCTGGGGTCACTGAGATCAATCTTCACTATCTAACACTTTCAGCTGCTTTCTCCAAATTCATACACCGTGGAATGCCCAACCTTACGTGTGCATGGTGTCCTCTCTGAATCCAGCTTAAGTGCGAAACATACGTGTGCTGAGAGTAGGACTTGCAACAAGTTTTAGGGAAGAGGCTGTTATAGTCCTTCATCTGATCATCATTTCATCAGAACAAAGCTTTTCTCTGGGCCACAACTCTATCAGCTTGAAGTGATCACGTGCAGCACAGCACTCTCGTGATCTACATGGAGAAACCATCCTTTTCTGTGTTTCTAAAGCTAAATGCTTAAGGGCAGCCCTAAGACCTCTGCATTCAAGCGCACTGAAGGATGCCTTTCATGCTTGAATCTTTCGTCCAAAGACTTGGAATCATGCGGGAGGTCCTGGTTTCCTGTAGGTGCTAGAAGAGGACGCAAAAGGCCACCTCATCCCTTTACTAGCAAGGCCATGATGACGCCGTAGCTGTAAATTCTCCGAAACCGCTGCAGGAGAGCTTTATGCCAGACTTTGAAATAGGAAACTGTCCACCGTGCACTGAGGAGACCCTCCCTGAGAGAACACAAGGTTGCTTTCGCCTTGCATACAATTTCCTCCTATGTGGTATGGAAACCAGTAAACGTTGTAGTGGAAGGCTGTACTCTCTATACGGCCTCTATCTCAAAGACGTAAGTGGGCCTGGGGTAGGCATTCACACTAGCCACATGGGAAGTTACAGAAAATGCTTTGAAATAACCGCAGTGGAGGCAAGTCAGCTTTGGATTCAGCTTATGTGGGTGAAAGGAAGCAGTGCTCAAAGACGTAAGTGGGCCTGGAATAGGCATTCCCACTAGCCACATGGGAAGTTACAGAAGATGCTTTGAAATAACCGCAGTGGAGGCAAGTCGGCTTTGGATTCAGCTTATGTGGGTGAAAGGAAGCAGTGCAGAACGCCGCATTCAAGGAATCATTGACATCATTGCACTAGATGCTGAAACAGCTTTCAATGTGCTTTCCGTGTCTGTCCTGTGTGCGTGCCCTCTGAGCACCTGAGTGAAGTCTACTGTGTGGAGCTGTCTTCGGCTGAGCAGCAGATGGTCGCTTGTGGGGCCAGTCATATGCGGCCTTGCTGTGGAAGACTTTCTGTGAGAAAAATTCACGCGTACAACGAATTTTTCTTGCAGTGTGCTTTCAGAGTCTGTCTTGTGTGCCTGCACTCTGAGCTTCTGGTCGATTAATCCTGTGTAGTGCTCGCTTTAGCTGAGCGGCGACAGGCGCTCGCTTCTTTGCCATTTTAGTGAAGTCTTGCAGAGGAAAGCTGGCTTTCAGAAAAATTCCCGCATACAACGAATTTACCTTGTAATTCTCAAAAGTTTCGTTTTTCTGCTACTTCTTGGTAGCTTCAGAGAGGCCCAGGTTGTCTGGGTGGTATGGAAGCCAGTCTCCTATGCCACAGTCTGAGCTTTGAAACCTGAGTGCCCATTTTTCAGTCCCCAAGCATCACGTAAGCAACAGTTGTGTGAAAGCTTCTCCAAAGCGTGGTTGTGATGAGGCCCCAGACCTCAGAGCTGTTGTCCTGCAGAGAAGGCTCTGGGACTATCTCACACCATGTGTTTGCTACTCAGCCATATTGAGAAGGCAGCCAAACACTGCTGTGAACAGTAGAGCTTCTTGCATATACTTATACTCCCAGATAAGAGAATACTGTGAAGAGGTTTTCTGCCCAGCCTCAGGGGAAGAGGCAAAGAAAGCTGCTTTCTGCACAGCATTGGAAGTAGGACGGATGGGCGTTCTTTTCGACAGGTGAAATGCAGGGAGGACCAGGAGCCTCGGTCAAGTAAGCTCCTCCTATGGCTAGTGCAGCTTAATTCAAACGTGCAATGGAAATTTTTCTGGGGTCACTGAGATCAATCTTCACTATCTAACACTTTCAGTTGCTTTCTCCAAATTCATACACCGTGGAATGCCCAAACTTACGTGTGCGTGGTGTCCTCTCTGAATCCAGCTTAAGTCCGAAACATACGTGTGCTGAGAGTAGGACTTGCAACAAGTTTTAGGGAAGAGGCTGTTGGAGTCCTTCATCTGATCATCATTTCATCAGAACAAAGCTTTTCTCTGGGCCACAACTCTATCAGCCTGAACTGACCAGGTGCAGCACAGCACTCCCGTGATCTACATGGAGAAACCATCCTTTGCTGTGTTTCTAAAGCTAAATGCTTAAGGGCAGCCCTAAGACCTCTGCATTCAAGCACACTGAAGAAGGCCTTTCATGCTTGGATCTTTCGTCCAAAGACTTGGAATCATGCGGGAGGTCCTGGTTTCCTGTAGGTGCTAGAAGAGGATGCAAAAGGCCACCTCATCCCTTTACTAGCAAGGCCATGATGACGCCTTAGCTGTAAAGTGTCCGAAACTGCTGCAGGAGAGCCTTATGCCAGACTTTGAAATAGGAAACTGTCCACCGTGCACTGAGGAGACCCTCCCTGAGAGAACACAAGGTTGATTTCGCCTTGCATGCAATTTGCTCCTATGTGGTATGGAAACCAGTAAACGTTGTAGTGGAAGGCTGTACTCTCTATATGGCCTCTATCTCAAAGACATAAGTGGGCCTGGAGTAGGCATTCCCACTAGCCACATGGGAAGTTACAGAAGATGCTTTGAAATAACCGCAGTGGAGGCAAGTCAGCTTTGGATTCAGCTTATGTGGGTGAAAGGAAGCAGTGCTCAAAGACTTAAGTGGGCCTGGAATAGGCATTCCCACTAGCCACATGGGTAGTTACAGAAGATGCTTTGAAATAACCGCAGTGGAGGCAAGTCGGCTTTGGATTCAGCTTATGTGGGTGAAAGGAAGCAGTGCAGAACGCCGCATTCAAGGAATCATTGACATCATTGCACTAGATGCTGAAACAGCTTTCAATGTGCTTTCCGTGTCTATCCTGTGTGCGTGCACTCTGAGCACCTGAGTGAAGTCTACTGTGTGGAGCTGTCTTCGGCTGAGCAGCAGATGGTCGCTTGTGGGGGCAGTCATATGCGGCCTTGCTGTGGAAGACTTTCGGTGAGAAATATTCCCGCGTACAACGAATTTTCTTGCAGTGTGCTTTCAGAGTCTGTCTTGTGTGCCTGCACTCTGAGCTTCTGGTCGATTAATCCTGTGTAGTGCTCGCTTTTGCTGAGCGGCGACGGGCGCTCGCTTCTTTGCCATTTTAGTGAAGTCTTGCTGAGGTATTCTGGCTGTCAGAAAAATTCCCGCATACAACGAATTTACCTTGTAATTCTCAAAAGTTGCGTTTTTCTGCTACTTCCTGGCTCCTTCAGAGAGGCCCAGATTGTCTGGGTGGTATGGAAGCCGGTCTCCCATGCCACAGTCTGAGCTTGGAACCTGAGTGCCCATTTTTCAGTCCCCAAGCATGATGTAAGCAACAGGTGTGTGAAAGCTTCTCCAAAGCGTGGTTGTGATGATGCCCCAGACCTCAGAGCTCTCGTCCTGCTGAAGAGGTATGGGACTGTCTCAGACCATGTGATTTGCTACTCAGCCATATTGAGAAAGGCAGCCAAACACTGCTGTGAAAAGTAGAGCTTCTTTCATATACTTACACTCCCCGATTCGAGAATACTGTGAAAAGGTCTTCTGCCCAGCCTTAGGGGAAGAGGTAAAGAAAGCTTCTTCCTGCACAACATTGGAAGGAGGACGGATGGGCGTTCTCTTCAACAGGTGAAAAGCAGGGAGGACCAGGAGCCTCGGTCAAGAAAGTTCCTCCTATGGCTAGTGCAGCTTAATTCAAACGTGCAAAGGAAATTTTTCTGGGGTCACTGAGTTCAATCTTCACTATCTAACATTTTTAGTTGCTTTCTCCAAATTCATACACCATGGAATGCCCAAACGTACGTGTGCATGGCGTCCTCTCTGAATCCATATTAAGTCTGAAACATACGTGTGCTGAGAGTAGGACTTGCAACAAGTTTTAGGGAAGAGGCTGTTGGAGTCCTTCATCTGATCATCCTTGCATCAGAACAAAGCTTTTCTCTGGGCCACAACTCTATCTGCCTGAACTGACCACGTGCAGCACAGCACTCTCGTGATCTATATGTGGAAACCATTCAGTGGAAAGCGGTGTTATGTGACGCAACAGAGAGTTCCTGGGTTCTTTGGATAAGAATGCTTCCCACTTTGTAACAATGGAACTCAGTAGATCGATGTAAGTGTACTGCTTCGAACCAAATGGAGCTTCTTTGTCAGAATATAACGCAATGCAAAGTGGTATAATTTTGTTGAATGCCGGGCATTGTTGTGGAATGGAGTATAATCAAATATTATGTGACATGATAAATGTCTCTAGAGATTTTTGGAAGTGAATGGTGCCACCTTTGCTGGAGTGCAAAGCTAATGAATGTGCTGTCATATTGGGGAATGGAGTAAAATGCTGTGGAATGGAGTGTCATGTGATGACATAGAGTCTTACAGAATGTTTTGGAAACAAATGTATCCTTCTTTGACAGAATAGAGCGCTATAGAAGATGGTGGAATTTTGTGGAGTTCAGTGCAATTTTGTAGACTGGTGTAGACTCGCTTGTAATGTGACACAATATAGAGTTCCTAAGGGATCTCTAAGCAAATAGAGCCCCCTTGGATGGAATGGAACGCCACAGAAGATGGTGTGATGTTCAGGAATGGAGTTCAGTGTTGTTAAATGAACTGGAATCGTGCATAATGTTACTCAGCAGAGCGTTCCTCGTTGTTCTGGAAATTAACGGACCCTCATTTCACATAATGGAATGCAATAGAACCTGGTGGAATGCTATGGAATGGAGTACAATCTTGCAGAATTTAGTGGAATGGCATTTGATGTGATGCACTAGACGTTCCTTAATGGGTTGGAACCGAATCTAGCCTTATTTGGGGGAATGGAATGCGAAGAAATTCAGTTAAATGTAGCAAAATTGAGTGGAGAGTTATGGAATGCTGTTAATGTGTTGTAATGTGACGCAAGAGATGGTTCTTCATTGTTTGGCTAAAGAGTGGAGCCTTCTTTGGCAGAATGGAACACGATAGAACATGGTGGAGTGCTGGGTTATGGAGTGCAATTTTGTGGAATGGTGTTGAATCTGTTGTATTGTGACGCAATGAAGCATTCCCGAGTGATTAGGAAGCGAATGCAGCGTTGCTGGATGGAATCAAACTTAATAGAACATGGTAGAATGTAGCAGAATAGAGTGGAAGGTTGTGAAGTGGGGTGTAATTTGGTGAAATGTGAAGCCGTTGAGGGTTACTGTGAGATTTTGTAGATTATGGTACCTTCTCTATAACAATGGAATGCCATAGGATGCATTGCAATGTTTTGAAGGAAATAGGATCTTCTGGAATCGTGTGGAATGGCATGTGACTTGACGCAATAGGCTGATCCAAAATGGCTTGGAAGCAAAGGGGCCTTCTTTTACAGAATAGAATACAATGGAATGTGGTGTAATGTTGCCCAATGTAGTGCAATGCTGTTTTAGTGAGTGGAAACTGGTGTTATGTGACCCAACAGAGAGTTCCTGGGTTGTTTGCATAATAATGCTTCCTACTTAGTCACAAAGGAACTCAGTAGAACTTATTGGATTGTTGGGATATAGAGAAGAATCTTGTGGAATGAAGACGAAAGCATGTGAAGTGACACAATACGAAGTTCGTGAATTGCTTGGAACCAAATGGAGCTTTCTTTGGAAGAATGGAACGCAGCATAACGTGTCACAATGTTTTGGGATGATTGCAATGTTGTGGAATGGAGTGGAATCGGCTGTAATGTGACATAATAAAGGTCTCCAGAGTGGTTTGGAAGCGAACAGTGTGCATTTTCCATTTGTGTAAAGCAAATGAATGTGCAGGCGTATAGGGAAAGCAATAAAATGTTGTGGAATAGAGCGGAGTGGAGTGCAATGTGATGCCACAGTGTGTTACAGATTGCTTTCGAAACGAATGGAGCCTTCTTTTACAGAACAGAACGCTGTAGACCGTGGTGGAATTTTATGGAGTTCAGTGCAATTTTGTAGACTGGTGTAGAAACGCGTGTAATGTGATACAATATAGAGTTCCTGCGTGTTCTCGAAGCAAATGGAGCTCTCTTGAGTGGAATGGAACGCCACAGAACATGGTGAGATGTTCAGGAATGGAGTGCAATGCTGTGAAATGGACTGCAATCGTGCGTCATGTGAAGCAGTAGAGTGTTCCTCATTGTTTTGGAAAGGATCAGAGTCTTATTTGACAGAATGGAATGCAATAGAACCTGGTGGAATGTTATGGACTGGAGTAGAATGTTGTAGAATGGAGTGGAATGGCATTTGATGTGATGCAATAGACCGTCCTTAATGGGTTGGAAGTGAATCGAGGCTTCTTTGTAGGAATGGAATGCAAAAGAATACAGTGGAATGTAGCAAAATGATGTGGAGACTTGTGGAATGCAATGTAGTGGGGTGTAATGTGACGCAGAAGACTGTTCCTGATTGTTTGGGAAAAGCGTAGAGCCTTCTTTTGCAGAATGGAACGAGATAGAACATGGTGGAGTGCTGGGGTATGGAGTGCAATGTCGCGGAATAGTGTTGAATCCGTTGTAATGTGACGCAATAAATGGTTCCCGAGTTATTTGGAAGCGAATGCGAAGTTGCTGGATGGAATCAAGCGTAAAAGAACGTGGTGGAATATTGCGGAAAAGAGTGGAAGGTTGTGAAATGGTGTTTAATGGGCTGTAATGTGATGCAGAGGAGGGTTCCTGAGATATTTTTTATACAAGGATATCTTCTTTGTATCAATGGAATGCCACAGAATGAAGTGGAATGTTTAAAATGGAGTAGAATCTTGTGGAATCGTGTGGAATGGCATGTGAATTGTCGCAATAGGCCATTCCTGAATGTTTTGGAAGCGATGGGGCCTACTTCACAGAATGGAATGCAATGGAATGTGGTGAAATGTTGCCCAGTGGAATGCAATGCTGCTTTAGTGAGTGGAAACTGGTGTTATGTGACCCAACAGAGATTTCCTGGGTTGTTTGCATAATAATGCTTCCTACTTTGTCACAAAGGAACTCAGTTGAACTTGTTGGATTGTTGGAATATAGAGAAGAATCTTGTGGAATGAATACGAAAGCATGTGAATTGACACAATACGAAGTTTGTGAATTGCTATAATCTACAAGGGAGCTTTCTTTGGCAGAATGGAACACAATAGAACGTGGTATAATGTTGTATACTCTAGTGGAATCGGCTGTAATGTATCATAATAAAGGTCTCCAGAGTGGTTTGGAAGTGAACAGTGCCTACTTTCCCATTGTGTAAAGCAAATGAATGTGCAGGCGTTTTGGGAAAACAATATAATATTGTGGAATAGAGTTTAATGGAGTGTATTCTGTTGCCATAGAGTGTTACAGTTTGTTTTCGGAACGAATGGAGCCTTCTTTAACAGAAGAGAACGCTACAGACCGTGGTGGAATTTTATGTAGTTCAGTGCAATTTTGTATATTGGTGTAGACTCGCTTGTAATGTGACACAATATAGAGTTCCTAAGGGATCTCTAAGCAATTAGAGCTCTCTTGGATGGAATGGAAGTCCACAGAAGATCGTGAGATGTTCAGGAATGGAGTGCCATGTTGTTACATGCACTGGAATCGTGCATAATGTTATGCATCATAGCGTTCCTCGTTGTTTGGAAATTAACGGAGCCTCATTTCACATAATGGAGTGCAATAGAACCTGGTGGAATGCTATGGAATGGAGTACAATCTTGTAGAATGGAGTGGAATGGCATTTGATATGATGCACTAGATCTTCCTTAATGGGTTGGACGTGAATCGAGCCTTCCTTCTTTGAATTGAATGGCGAAGAATACAGTGAAATGTAGCGAAATGAAGTGTAGAGTTGTGGAATGCTGTGTAATGGGATGTTATGTGACGCAATAGACGGTTCCTAATTGTTTGGAAAAAGAGTGGAGCCTTCTTTTGCAGAAAGGAACGCGATAGAACACAGTAGTGTCCTGCGGTACGCAGTGTAGTGCTGTGGAACGTTGTTGAATCCGCTGTATTGTGAGGCAATTAAGGGTTTCCGAGTGATTTGGAAGCGAATGCAAGCTTGATTGATGGAATGAAAAGTAATAGACCGTGGTGGAATGTTGTGGAATAGAGTGGAAGGTTGTGAAGTGAAGTGCAGTGGTTGAAAAGTGATCTGTAGAGGGTTACTGTGTGATTTTGTAGAGAACGGCGGCTTCTTTGTAACAATGGAATGCCGAAGGATGCATTGGAATGTTTTGAAGGGAGAAGAATCTTCTGGAATCGTGTGTAATAGCATGTGAATTGACGCAATAGGCTGTTCCTGAATGGTTTGGAAGCAATGGGGCCTTCTTTTACAGAATGAAATGCAGTAGAATGTGGTGGAATGTTGCCCATTGGATACAATGCTCTTTTATTGAGTGGAAAGTGGTGTTATGTGACACAACAGAGAGTTCCTGGGTTGTTTGGATAAGAATGCTTCCCACTTTGTAACAATGGAACTCAGTAGATCTTGTTGGATTGTTGGGGAATAGAGTAGAATCTTGTGGAATGGAGAGGAACGGCATGAGAAGTGACACAATATGAAGTTCGTGAATTGCTTGGAACCAAACGGAGCTTCCTTTGGCAGAATGGAACGCAATAGAACGTGGTGTAAAGTTGTGGAATGGAGGGCAATGATGTGGAATAGAATGGAATCGGCTGTAATGTGACATAATAAATGTCTCCAGACTGGTTTGAAAGAGAGTGGTGCCTCCTTTGTCAGAGTGTAAAGCAAATGAATGAACTTGCGTATTGTGAATGGGGTAATAAGTTGTGGAATGAAGTGGAATACAGTGTAATGTGATGCCATAGAGTGTTACAGATTGTTTTGGAATGAAATGAGCCTTCTTTGACAGAACAGAACGCTATAGAACGTGGTTGAATTTCGTGGTGTTCAGTGCAGTTTTGTAGATTGGTGTAGAAACTCGTGTAATGTGACACCATATAGAGTTCCTGAGTGATGTCGAACCTAATGGGGGTCTCTTGGGTGGAATCGGAAGCTATAGAGCATGGTGAGACGTTCAGCAATGGAGTGCAATGCTGTTAAATGGACTGGAATTGTGCATAATGTGACGCAGTAGAGCGTTCCTAATTGTTTGGAAAGGAACGGAGCCTTATTTGACAGAATGGAATGCAATAGAACGCGGTGGAATGTTATGGAATTTAGTAGAATCTTGTAGAATGGAGTGTAGTGGCATTTGATGTGATGCAAGAGACCGTTCTTAATGCATTGGAATTGAATCGAGCCTTCTTTGTAGGAATATAACGAAAAAGAATAAAGTGGAATGTAGCCAAATGAAGGGGGAGTTGTGGAATGCAGTGTAATCAGGTGTAATGTGACGCAAGAGCCGGTTCCTGATTGTTTGGGGAAAGAGACGAGCCTTCTTTTGCAGAATGGAACGCGATAGAACACGGTGGATTCCTGGGGTATGGAGTGCAATGTTGTGTTATGGTGTTGAGTCGATTGTAATGTGATGCAATATATGGTTCACTAGTGATTTGGAAGCGAATGCAGCCTTGCTGGATGGAATCAAACGCAATAAAACATGGTGGAATGTTTCGGAATAGAGTGGAAGGTTGTGAAATGGTGTGTAATGGGGTGTAATGTGATGCAAAGGAGGGTCCCTGAGAGATTTCATATACAAGATATATATTCCTTGCAACAATGGAATGCCACAGAATTCAGTGGAATGTTTGCAATGGAGTAGAATCTTGTGGAATCGTGTGGAAAGGCATGCGATTTGATGCAATAGGCTGTCCCTGAATGGCTTGGAAGCAATTTGGCCTTCATTTACAGAATGGAATGCAGTGGAATGTGGTTTAATATAGCTCAATGGAGTGCAATGCTGTTTTATTGAGAAGAAAGTGCTGTTATGTGATGCAACAGAGAGTTCCTAGGTTCTTTGTATAAGAATGCTTCCTACTTTGTCACAATGGAACTCAGTAGAACTTGTTGGATTGTTGGGGAATAGAGTAGAATCCTGTGGAATGGAGAGGAATGGCATGTGAATTGACAAAATACGAAGTTCGTGAATTGCATGGAAACAAATGGAACTTTCTTGGGCAGAATGGAAAGGAATAAAACGTGGTATAATGTTGTGGAATGGTGTGCAATTTTGTGGAATGGAGTAGAATCGGCTGTAACGTGACATAATAAAGGTGTCCACACTGGTTTGGACGTGAACGGTGCCTCCTTTGCCGGAGTGTAAAGCAAATGAATGTTCTGGAATATTGGGGAATGGAGTGTAATGTGTTGCCATAGAGTGTTACATATTGTTTTGGAAACGAATGGAGCCTTCTTTGACAGAACAAAGCGCTATAGAACATAGTGGAATTTTGTCTAGTTCAGAGCAGTTTTGTAGATTGGAGTACAATCGCGTTAAATGTGACACCATATATAGTTACTGAGTGGCCTCGAAGCTAATGGAGCTCTCTTGGATGGAATGGAAAGCCACGTATCATGGTGAGATGTTCATAAATGGAGTGCAATGCCGTTAAATGGACTGGAATCGTGCGTAATGTGACGCAGTAGAGTATTCCTAATTGTTTTGGAAAGGAACGAAGCCTTATTTGACAGAATGAAATGCAATCGAACCTGGTGGAGCGTTGTGGAATGGAGTAGAATCTTGTAGAATGAAGTGGAATTTCATTTGATGTGTTGCAATACTCCGTCCTTATCGGTTTGGAAGTGAACCAAGCCCTCTTTGTTACAATGGAATGCAAAAGAATACAGTGGAATGTAGCAAAATGAACTTTAGTGTTGTGGAATGAAGTGTAATGGGTTGTAATGTGACGCAAGAGACTGCTACTGATTTCTTCCGAAAAGAGTGGCGCCTTCTTTGGTAGAATCTAACGCGATAGAACAAGGTGGAGTGCTGTGGTATGGAGTGCATTGATGTGGAATGGTGTTGAATCCGTTGTAATGTGATGCAATAAAGGGTTCCCGAGTGATTTGGAAGGAAACGCAACATTGCTGGATGGAGTCAAACGTAATAGAAAGTGGTGGAATGTTGCGGAATAGAGTGGAAGGTTGTGAAATGGAGTGAAATGGGATGAAATGTGATCTGTAGAGTGTTACTGAGTGATTTTGAAGAGAACGGTGCTTTCTTTGTAACAATGGAGTGCCATAGGATGCATTGGAATGTTATGAAGGGAGAAGAATCTTGGGAATCGTGTGGAATAGCATGTGAATTGACGTAATAGGCTGTTCCTGAATGGTTTGGAAGCAATGGGGTCTACTTTTACAGAATGGAATGCAATGGAATGTGGTGGAATGTTGCCCAATGGAGTGCAATGCTGTTTTATCGAGTGGAAAGTGGTGTTATGTGACGCAACAAAGAGTTCCTGGGTTGTTTGGTTATATATGCTTCCTACTTTGTTACAATGGAACTCAGTAGAACTTGTTGGATTGTTGGAGAATAGAATAGAATCCTGTGGAATGGAGAGGAATGGCATGTGAAGTGACACAATACGAAGTTCGTGAATTGCTTGGAACCAAATGGAGTTTCCTTTGGCAGAATGGAATGCAATAGAAACTGGTGTAAAGTTGTGGAATGGAGGGCATTATTGTGGAATGGACTGGAATCGGCTGAAATGTGATTTAATAAAGGTCTCCTGTCTGGTTTGGAGGCAAATGGTGCCACCTTTTCCAGAGTGTAAAGCAAATGAAAGTGCTGGCATAATGGGGAATGGAGTAAAATGTTGCGGAATGCAGCAGAATTTAATGTAATGTTATGCCATAGAGTGTTACAGATTGTTTTGGAACGAATGGAGCCTTCTTTCACAGAACAGAACGCTATAGAACGTGGTAGAATTTTGTGGAGTTCAGTGCAGTATTGTAGATTGGTGTAGAATCGAGTGTAATGTGACACAATATAGAGTTCCTGAGTGATCTCGAAGCTAATGGAGCTCTCTAGGATGTAAAGGAAAGCCACAGAACAGGTTGAGACGTTCAGAAACAGAGTGCAATGCTGTTAAATGGACTGGAATCATGCGTAATGTGACACAGTAAAGGGTTCATAATTGTTTTGGAAAGGAACGGAGCCTTATTTGACAGAATGGAATAAAATAGAACCTGGTGGAATGCTATTTAATGGAGTAAAATATTGTAGAATGGAGTGGCATGGCATTTGATGTGATGCAATAGATGGTCCGTAATGGGTTGGAAGTGAATCGAGCCTTCTTTGTAGGAATGAAACGCAAAAGAATACAGTGAAATGTAGCAAAACGAAGTGGAGAGTAGTGGAATGCCTTGTAATGGGTTGAAATGTGATGCAAGAGATGGTTCCTCATTGTTTGGGAAAAGAGTGGAGCCTTCTTTTGCAGAATGGAACGCAATAGAACAAGGTGGAGTGCCGGGTTATTGAGTGCAATATTGTGGTATGGTGTTGAATCCGTTGTAAGGTCACGAAATATATGGTTCCCTAGTGATTTGGAAGGGAGTGCAACGTTGCTGCATGGAATCAAACGTAATAGAACATGGTGGAATGTTGTGGAATAGAGTGGAATGTGGTGAAATGGAGTGTAATGGGTTTAAATGTGATGCAGTAGGGGGTTCCTGAGAGATTTTGCCGAGAATGGTGCCTTCTTAGTAAAAATGGAATGCCAAAGAATGCAGTGGAATGTTTGCAGTGGTGTAGAATCTTGTGGAATCGTGTGGAATGGCATGAGAATTGATGCAATAGGCTGTTCCTGAATGGTTTGGAAGCAATGGGGCCTTCTTTTACAGAATGGAATGCTGTGGAATGTGGTGGAATGTTGCCCAGTGGAGTGCAATGCTGTTTTTTTGAGTGGAAAGTGGTGTTATATGATGCAACAGAGAGTTCCTGGGTAGTTTGGATAACAATGCTTCTTACTTGTCACAATGGAACTCAGTAGAATTTGTTGAATTGTTGGGGATTAGAGTAGAATCTTGTGGAATGGAGAGGAATGGCACATGATGTGACACAATACGACGATCGTGAATTGCTTTTAACTAAATGGAGCTTTCGTTGGCAGAAAGGAAAGCAATAGAACGTGGTATAATGTTGTGGAATGTAGGGCAATGTTGTCAAATGGAGTGGAATCGGCTGTAATGTGACATAATAAAGGTCTCCTGACTCTTTTGGAAGGGAATGGTGCCTCCTATGCCGGAGTTTAAAACAAATGAATGTGCTGGCATATTGGGGAAAGGAGTAAAATGTTGCAGAATATTGCGGAATGGAGTGTAATGTGATCCCATAGAGTGTTATAGACTGTTTTGGAAATGAATGCAGCATTCCTTGACACAACAAAACGCTATAGAACGTGGTGGAATTTTGTGGAGTTCAGTGCAATTTTGTAGATTTGTGTAGAATCGCGTGTAATGTGACACAGTATAGAATTCCTGCTTGGTCTCAAAGCAAATGGAGCCCTCGTGGATGGAATGGAACGACACAGAACATGCTGAGATATTCAGGGCTGGAGTGCATTATTTTTTAATGGACTGGAATCATGCATAATGTAACGCAGTAGAGTGTTCCTCGTTTTGGCAATTTAAGGAGCCTTATTTGAAAGAATTTAATGCCATATAACGTGGTGGAATTTAGTAGAATCTTGTAGAATGAAGAGCAATGGCATTCGACGTGATGCAATACACCGTCCTTAATGGGTTGGAAGTGAATCGAGGCTTCTTTGTAGGAATGGAACGCAAAAGAATACAGTGGAATGTAGCAAAATGAAGTGGAGAGTTGTGAAATGCAGTGTAATGGGGTGTAATATGACACAAGAGACGGTTCCTGATCAGGAAAAGAGTGGAGCCTCCTCTTGCAGAATGGAACGCAATAGATCACGGTGGAGTGCTGAGGTATGGGGTCCAATGTTGTGGAATGCTGTTGAATCCGTTGTCATGCAATGCAGTAAAGGGTTCCCTAGTGATTTGGAAGCGAATGCAGCCTTGCTGGATGGAATGAAACGTAATAGAACATGGTGTAATGTTGCGGAATAGAGTTTAAGGTTGTGAAATGGTGTGTAATGGATTGTAATGTGATTCAAAGAAGTGTTCCTGAGAGACTTTTATAGAAGGATATATTCTTTGTAACAATGGAATGACACAGAATGCAGTGGAATGCTTGCAATGGAGTAGAATCTTGTGGAATTATGTGGAATGGCATGTGAATTGACGCAGTAGTCTGTTCCTGGATGGTTTATAAGCAATGGGGCCTTCTTTCACAGAATGGAAAACAATGGAATATGGTGGAATGTTGCACAATGGAGTGCAATGCTGTGGTATTGAATGGAAAGTGGTGTAATGTTATGCAACATAAAGTTCCTGGGTTGTCTGGATAAGAATGGTCCCTTCTTGGTCACAATGGAACTCAGTAGAACTTGTTGGATTGTTGGGGAATAGAGTAAAATCTTGTGGAATGGAGAGGAATGGCATGCGAAATGACACAATACGAACTTTGTGAATTGCTTGGAACCAAATGGAGCTTTCATTGGCAGAATGGAACGCAATAGAACGTGGTATAATGTTGTGGAATGGAGGGCAATTTTGTGGAATGGAGTGGGATCGACAGTAATGTGACATAATAGTGGTCATCAGAGTGGTTTGGAAGGGAATTTTGCCTCCTTTGCCGGAGTGTAAAACAATGAATGTGCTAACATATTGGGGAATGGAGTAAAATGTTGTGGAATGGGGCAGAATGGGGTGTAATGTGACACAATCGAGTGTTACAGTTTGTTTGGGAAATGAATGGAGACTTCTTTGACAGAACGGAATGCCATAGAACATGGAGGCATTTTGTGGAGTTCAGTGCAATTTTGTAGATTGGTGTAGAATCGCATGTACTGTAAATCAATATAGAATTCCTGATTGGTCTCAAAGCAAATGTAGCTCTCTTGGGAGGAATGGAACACCACAGAACATGGTGAGATGTTCAGGAATGGCGGGCAATGTTGTTAAATGGACTGGAATCGTGCATAATGTGACGCAGTAGACTGATCCTTGTTGTTTTGGAATGATACGGAACCTTATTTGACAGAAATGAATGCAATATAGTGTGGTGGAACGTAGTAGTATCTTGTAGAACGAAGTGGAAAGGATTTGATGTGAGGCTATAGACCGTCTTTAACGGGTTGGAAGTTAATCGAGCCATCTTTGTAGGAATGGAACGCAAAAGACTACATTGGAATGTAGCAAAATGAAGTTTAGAGTCGTGGAATGCAGTGTAATGGGGTGTAATGTGACGCAAGAGACGTTTCCTGATTGGGAAAAGTGTGGAGCTTTCTTTTGCAGAATGGAACGCGATTGAACACGGTGGAGTGCTGGGGTCTGGAGTGCAATGTTGTGGAATGGTGTTGAATCCGTTGTAATGTGATGCAATATATTGTTCCCGAGTGATTTGGAGGCGAATGCAGCCTTGCTGGATGGACTCAAACGTAATAGAACGTGGTGGAATGTTGCGGAAGAGAGTAAAAGTTTGTGAAATGGTGTGTAATGGGGTGTAATGTGATGTAAAGGATTGTTCCTGAGAGATTTTGTATAGTAGAATATCTTCTTTGTAACAATGGAATGCCACTGAGTTCAATGGAATGTTTGCAATGGTGTAGACCTTGTGGAATCGTGTGAAATGGGACGTGAATAGATGCAACAGGCTTTTCCTGAATGGTTTGGAAGCAATGGGTCCTTCTTTTATACGATGGAATTCAATGGAATGTGGTGGAATATTGCCCAATGTAGTGCAATGCTGTTTTACTGAGTGGACAGTGGTTTTATGTGACGCAACAGAGAGTGCCTGGGTTGTTTTTATAAGAATGTTTCCTACTTTGTCACAATGACACTCAGTAGAACTTGTTGGATTGTTAGGGAAAAGAGTAGTATCCTGTTTAATGGAGAGAAATGGAATGTGAAGTGACACAATACAAAGTTTTTGAACTTCTTGGATCCAAATGGATCTTTCTTTTGCAGAATGGAACACAATAGAACGTGATATAATGTTGTGGAAAAGAGGGCAATGTTGTGGAATGGTGTGGAATTGGCTGTAATGTGACAGAATAAACGTCTCCAGAGTGGTTTGGAAGCGAATGGTGCCTCCTTTGCCATAGTGTAAAGCAAATGAATGTGCTGGCATAATGCTGAATGTTGTGGAATGGATTGGAATGGGGTGTAATGTAATGCAATCGAGTGTTACACATTGTTTTGGAAATGAGTGGAGCCTTCTTTGACAGAACGGAACGCTATACAACGTGGAGGAATTTTGTGCAGTTCAGTGCAATTTTGTAGATTGGTGTCGAATAGCGTGTAATGTGACTCAATATGGAGTTCCTGAGTCGTCTCGAAGCAAATGGAGCTCTCTTGGATGGAATAGATCTCCACAGAACAAGGTGAGATGTTCAGGAATGGAATGCAATGTTGTTAAATGGACGGTTATCATGCGTAATGTGACGCAGTAGAGTATTCCTAATTGTTTTGGAAAGGAACGGAGCCTTATTTGACAGAACGGAATGAAATAGAATCTGTTGGAATGTTATGGAATGGAGTAGCATCTTGTAGAATGGAGTGGAATGGCATTTGATGTTATGCAATAGACCGTCTTTAATGGTTAGAAGTGAATCGAGCCTTCTTTGTAGGAATGGAAAGCAAATGAATACAATGAAATGCAGCAAAATGAAGTGGAGAATTGTGGAAAGCAGTGTAATGGGGTGTAATGTGACGCAAGAGACGGTTCCTGATTGTTTGGTAAAAGAGTGGAGCCTTCCTTTGCAGAATGGAACGTGATAGAACACGGTGGAGTGCTGGGGTATGCAGTGCAATGTTGTGGAATGGTGTTGCAACCCTTGTAATGTGATGAAACATAGGTTTCCCGGGTGATTTGGAAGCGAATGCAGCCTTTCTGGACGGAGTCAAACGTAGTAGAACGTGGTGGAATGTGACGGAATAGAGTGGAACGTTATGAAGTTGTGTGTATTGGGATGTAATGTGATGCAAAGTAGGGTTACTGAGAGAATTTGTATAGTAGAATATCTTCTTTGTAACAACGGAATACCACAGAATGCAGTGGAAAGCTTGCAATAGTAGAATCCTGTGCGTTCTTTGTAACAATGGAATGCCATAGGATGCATTGGAATGTTTTGAAGGGAGAAGAATCTTGTGGAATCTTGTAGAATGTCATGTGAATAGATGCAATAGGCTGTCCCTGAATGGTTTGGAGGCAACGGGGCCTCCTTTTACAGAATGGAATGCAATGGAATGTGGTGGAATGTTGCCGAATGGAGGGCAATGCTGTGGTATTGAATGGAAAGTGGTGTAATGTAAAGCAACAGAGAGTTGCTGGGTTGTTTGGATAAGAATGGTTATGGCTCCGTCACAATGGAACTCTGTAGAACTTGTTGGATTGTTGTGGAATAGAGTGGAATCTTGTAGATTGGACAAGATTGGTATGTGAAGTGACATAATACGAAGTTCGTGAATTGCTTGGAACTAAATGAAGCTGTCTTTGGGACAATGGAACGCAACAGAATGTGGTATAATGTTGTGGAAAGGATGGCAGTGTTTTGGAATGGAGTGGAAAGGGCTGTAATGTGACATAATAAATGTCTAAATTGTGGTTTGGAAGCGAATTGTGCCACCTTTGCCAGAGTGTAAAACAAATGAATGTGCTGGCATATTGGAGAATGGAGTAAAATGTTGTTGAACTGAGCAGAATGGGGTGTAATGTGAGGCAATCGAGTGTTACAGATTGTTTTGGAAACGAATGGAGCCTTCCTTGACAGTACAGAACGCTGTACAACGTGGTGGTATTTGGCGGACTTCAGTGCAATTTTGTAGATTGGTGTAGAATCGCGTGTAATGTGCCACAATATAGAGTTCCTGAGTGGTCTCGAAGCTAATGGAGCTCTCTGGGATGGAACGGAATGCCACAGAACATGGTGAGATTTTCAGGAATGGATTGCAATGTTGTTAAATGGACTGGAATCGTGCATAATGTGACACAGTAGAGTGTTCCTAATTGTTTTGGAAAGGAACGGAGCCTTCTTTGACAGAATGGAATGAGGTAGAACCTGGTGGAATGTTATGGAAGGAGTAGAATCTTGTAGAATATAGTGGAATGGCGTTTGATGTGATCGAATAAACTGTCCTTAATGGGTTGGAAGTGAATCGAGCCTTCTTTGTAGGAATGAAACGCAAAGAATACAGTGGAATGTAGCAAAATGAAGTGGAGAGTTGTGGAATGCAGTGTAATTGGGTGTAATGTGACGCAAGAGACGGTTCCAGATGGTTTGTGAAAAGAGTGTGGCTTTCTTTTGCATAATGTAACGTAATAGAACACGGTGGAGAGCTGGAGTATGGAGTGCAATGTTGTGGAACGGTGTTGAATCAGTTGTAATGTGGCGCAATTAAGGGTTCCCAAGTTATTTGGAAGCGAATACTACCTTGCTGGATTGAATCAAACGTAACAGAACGCGTTGGAATGTTCCGGAACAGAGTGGAATGTTGTGAAATGGAGTGTAAATGGTTTAAATGTGATGCAAAGGAAGGTTACTGAGAGCTTTTGTAGAGAACGGTGCTTTCTTTGTAAAAATGGAATGACATAGGATGCATTGGAATGTTTTGGAGGGAATAGAATCTTGTGGAATCGTGTGGAATGGCATGTGAATTGACGCAATAGGTTGTTCCTGAATGGTTTGGAAACAATGGGGCCTTCTTTTTCAGAATGGAATGCAATGGAATGTGGTGTAATGTTGCCCAATGGAGTGTAATGCTGTTTTATTGAGTGGAAAGTGGTGTAATGTGACGCAATAGAGAGTTTCTGGGTTGTTTGAGTAAGAATGCTTCCTCTTTCTCACAGTTAAATTCTGTAGACCTTGCTGCATTGTAGGATAATAGAGTAGAATCTTGTGGAATGGAGAAGAATTGCATGCGAAGTGACACAATACAAAGTTTCTTAATTGCTTGGAACCAAACGGATCTTTCTTTGGCAGAATGGAACGCAATAGAACGTGGTATAATATTGTGGAATGGAGGGCAATGTTGTGGAATGGAGTTGAATCGGCTGTAATGTGACATAATAAAGGTCGCAGAGTGATTTGGAAGCGAATGGTGCTTCCTTTGCCAGAGTGTACAGCAAATGAACGTGCTCACATATTGGGGAATGGAGTAAAATGTTGTGGAATTGACCGGAATGGGGTGTAATGTGATGCAATGGAGCGTTACAGATTGTTTTGGAAATGAATGGAGCCTTCTTGACAGAACGGAACGCGAAAGAATTTTGTGGAGTTCAGTGCAATTTTGTAGATTTGTGTAGAATCGCGTGTAATGTGACATAATATAGAGTTCGTGAGTCGTGTCAAAGCAATTTGTGCTCTCTTGAATGGAATGTAACACCACAGAACATGGTGAGATGTTCAGGAATGGAGTGCAATGTTGTTAAATGGACTGGAATCTTGCATAATGTGACCCAGTATAGCGTTCCTCATTGCTTTGGAAAGGAACGGAGCCTTATTTGACAGAATGGAATGCAATATGACGTGGTGGAATTTAGTAGAATCTTGTAGAATGGAGTGGAATGGCATTTGATGTGATGCAACAGACTGTCCTTAATGGGTTGGGAGGGTAATCGAGCCTTTTTTGTAGGAATGGAATGCAAAAGAATACAGTGGAATTTTGCAAAATGAAGTGGAGGGTTGTGGGATGCATTGTTATGTGGTCTAATGTGACGCAAGAGACGGTTCCTTGTTGGGAGCGAGCATACTGGCTTTAAGCAATACCAGTTATGTAAGTCTTAAGACAACAGCAATCATTTCTGCAGTATCCTAGAAAAAGCAAAGCTGGTCTCCTAGCCAAACAAATATAAATCTTTCGGTCAAGTTGCTAAGCAACGTTCCCTCCTCTGTTCTTTCCATTGCCCTTCTAACCCTGCCAACATCCTGCTTCTCAAGAACACCAACTGCCCCAGGGGAAACTCACCCTTAAACCTCCCGCCAATGGCCCCCACCCACAAGATGGCGAACTTCCTGCTTCTCTTCCGGGTCCTCATTTCCCGCCGGTGCCACCTGAAGCCCAATTACCTCTCTACACTGTCCCGCCGGCGCCAACTGAAGACCAATCACCTCTTTACATATATTTTCGTCACAACCTATATATATAGAGCCTCAGAAAAATAAAATTCGTCAGCTTGATCAGACATCCTGTCTTGCTGTCCGTTCATTGTGTCTCTTGCCCCTTCATTCTCTCCTCAGCGTCTTCAACTGCCGTTGACTGTCCTGCGGATCAGGACATCTGGCGCCCAACATTGGGCTCGACATAACAGATAGGCAAGAACGTCACCCTAGGAGGGCTGGTGGGCCCACCCATGAAAGGAGGTGTCTGCAGCTACGATACCCTCGCCAGACTCGCCACGTTCTGAACCTGGCGTGAGACAGACTCGTGTATACTCAATCGGCAACGCATTTGAGAAGGTAAGTCATGGGGCAAGCATCCTCACAGGAAGATTTGTTCATAGCTGGACTCAAAGAGTCCCTCAGAACACGAGGAACAAGGGTTAAGAAAATAGATTTGAAAGGTTTTTTGGTCTTTATTGAAGATGTGTGACCCTGGTTCCCTCAAGAAGAAACCATTAGTGAAAAGAAATGGCAACGGGTAGGCGATTGCCTTCAAGACGATTATAGTTTTTGGTCCAAAAAAATTACCTGTGTCAGCATTTAGCTATTGGAACCTTATTAATGATATCTTGCAAGTTCATCGCGAGAGGCCTGACTTGCAGAAAGTTGTCATTGAGGGAGAAAAAGCCATGAGATCCCGTTCTCGTGCCCCCTCCAAGGCTTCTGGGCCAGCCTCCCCTTCTCTCAAAGAACATCCTTCAGATTCCGCTGCAAACCCCTCTTAGATATCAGACATACTCCCACCCTTTCCGACTGTCGAGTCTCTTTCCCCGTCACCGATGGACAAAGTTTCCTCCCCTAATAATTCCACTGAGTCCTGTCCTCTCCCTGTTATCCATCCCCCAAAAGATCCACCGCCTCCCCTCCCCTCCCCTCAAAAAGCTCCTCTGAATCCCAATTGTTGTAGGAAAAAGTTACAATCCCATTATACTGCCCACGGACCAAAGAAAAAAACTCCAGTTGATATTTCCAGCCCCCTGGACTGGGGCTGTCTAAACCTTAACCCAGTAATGTAAACTGCTTGCCCTTAGAGTGTATTCTTGAAAACTGAAGTACTTTTAATCAAATAAACTAAGAAGAAAGAAGGCAATTGAATATTAGAAACTCAAATCTTTATGTCAGTTTGTCTGTGTATATTTTTATATGAAAAGTGTTGCTAACTGTTGTCATTATGTCTTGGTCTGTATGTTTGTGTGTCTAAGTGTGTAAATAAAAAATGTTTTCTACCTCCGGATGGTATTAATAAAAATTGATTTAAAAACAAGCGCTTGTGAAAATTGGGCATTCTAAAACTTCCCGAAAATCTAATAAAAAAATATTTTGCATTAATGCTAATTTAAGCTTAACTGATATGGACGTGTCCTTATAGTTATTAGCTGCCAAAGTTTACTTAAAGTAACTTAAGTTGAAGTTACCTGTTAAATATTTCAAGAACATGCTTAAAGAAAAGCTTGACTTTGATGTATAGTAAAAGTTTTATAAGTAATCTGGCATGTTTCTAAAAAATAAGTAAACAATTGTAGCAAATAAACTTTTTAATAATATTACTGTATTAATGTATAAATGTATATATCTGCAAACAGCTTGAGAATTTTTGTGGTAACCGAAATTCTTAAAGTTTGCTAAGCTATATAGACATATTTTGTACTTAATGAGAAATTGTGCTATAAGGCACATTTCCAAAAATGATAAAATATGTTCATAAATGTATCAATCTGATGAATGCTGGTGTAACAGTTTACAATGGTATATTTTTCAGTGTTCTTTGAATGTTAAAGTATCAAATAGTTTTAAGCTCTAATGAAAACTACTTGATATAATTAGGAAAATATTTTAGTGTGTTAAAGATGTGTGTTTTAGTAAGAGAAAGTATAAAGAATAGAAATTTATTTTGTTGTTCCAAAGTACAGCTGTTTGTTCAAAGAAAGAAACACTGAATATAAAAGCTGTAAAACGTTTATAAAAGATTGATATAATCATGCTATGTGAAATTAATGCCAAGAAATCTTGATATCAAGTACATAGTAAGACTAAAATTTTTCTTTGTTAAAAGAACAAAAGTTTATTAGTCTACCTTTACTGTTGAAAGATTGGAGAAAGTTTTCTATTTGTTTATTAAAACCGTTTCTCATGCTTAAAGCCCTAATAAATTGTTTGAGTATTTAAGAACATGAGATTTTAATATTAAAAAGACGAAATTAAGTGTTGTTAACTATATAACTCTCTGTATTCACTTTTAAACCTCCTTAGTATCCTTCTGGTTAAATAAATGTGTTATTTAATAACTATAATTCTATTTAGGCAAGTGCCTTAAATCCTTTTGACAACTTCCCAAGACCAAATTTAAAAAAGTATTTTTATCTCTCAATTAACTCTGATAGTTTCCAGAGGGCCCCTGGAACTTATCAGTAGAATTTCTTCTCATCAAAGAAAATATTTGACTAATTTGGCTTATTTACCTGATATATACTTATCTAAAAAGTGCTGTCAAAAGAAATAATGCTAAACTTTATTACTGAATGCTTTATGTTACAGAAATGTCACTCTTCCCCCTAAGAGGCTTACTCCTGATACACAATTAAATTTACCTGTTAGTACTACTATAATTACTGATTGTGTATATATTCATTGTACTCATGTACACTCTTACCGTAATTCTACAATCAATGTAAAATAGTCTTCTAGATATAGACTTCCAAATGGATGGGTATTTTTGTGTAATAACAAAACATATCAAGCCCTCTCTCCACACTATCAAGGTGTTTGTGGGGTGGGACGTAGTCTTCCTGCTCTAATAGACCATCCTGAATATAAGTACAAGAGACTTCTCCGAGCTCTGCCATCTGACTGTGATAAAAACTTGAAGCTTTGATTTCCTGCTGCTGTTGCAGTTGCAGCTGCGTTCCTCCTGCCAGTTCCTGGACTTGTCGTTGGAATGCTAAAGGAGATATCTAAGATGGCCTGTGCATATAGAAAAACAACAAAATTGACTGCTTCTGTATTATCTAAACTCCACCAAGAACTGAGAGTGTTGCAAGCTGCAGTGCCTCAGAATCGCGCTGCTGTGGACTGTCTGCTGTTAAAAGAGCATGTAAGATGTGAACAGTTTCCAAGAATGTGTTGTTTCAATTTGATTTTTCTCAAACTATCCAAAATCAATTAGATGATATCCCCAGTCACCACAGAACCATTTAAATCCTATCTTATTTGCAGCGAAAACTGCATCTGATATATATAATCAGATGAAAGACGTGCAAAGAACTCCTGAATAGTCTCTGGCAAGCTGTCACACCTCTCTTAACTCTAAGAATTTTATTGCTTTTATTGCTGTTACTAGGGCCTTGTGTCCTTCGCAGCATGTAGAAACTCATCCAACAAGCTTTAAGAGGCCTGCATTATTTGAAATTGCACACGGCCCGTCCCACACTTATAAATCATAAGATCTAAAGTCAAGTATGGTAGCCAATGACGGGTAATATATGGTTGAATTGTAAATACCAACCTAAGACAGGGAGTGGTCGACAGAGGACTATAGCCCCATGATGGGTAAGGATTTACTTCAACCATCCAACCTAAGACAGGCACCTACCTTGACCCAGTGAGAGTTAGATTGGTTGTTTTATTAAATAGAAAAAAGAGATGGAATAGTCAAAGACGGTTAAGCACCCTAGAGCCTCTGGCAACCTAAGACAGGGCTTCCACATTGGAGTGGCAGTACCAATGACGGGTGAGATCAGAGTCGCTGCCTTGGGGCAACTAAGACAGGCACTGTCTTCCTATTATAAAATAAAAAAGGGTGAGATGTTGGGAGCGAGCCTATGGACTTTAAGCAATACCAGTTATGTAAGTCTTAAGACAACATAAATCATGTCTGCAGTATCCTAGAAAAAGCAAAGCTAGTCTCCTAGCCAAACAAATATAAATCTTTCAGTCAAGTTGCTAAGCAACATTCCTTCCTCTGTTCTTTCCACTGGCCTTCTAACCCTGCTAACATCCTGCTTCTCAAGAACACCCACTGCCCCAGGGAAAAACCCACCCTTAAACCTCCCACCCAAGAGCCCCCACACACAAGATGGTGAACATCCTGCTTCTCTTACGGGTCCTCGGATCCCGCCGGCGCCACCTGAAGCCCAATCATCTCTCTACACATTCCCGCCGGCGCCAACTGAAGACAAATCACCTCTTTACATATATTTTCTTCACAACCTATATAAATAGAGCCTGAGAAAACTAAAATTCGTCATCTTGATCAGACATCCTGTCTTGCTGTCCATTCTTTGTGTCTCTTACCCCTTCATTCTCTCCTCCAGGTCGTCTACGCCAGTTTACTGTCCTGCGGTTCGGAACAGTTGATGATGGTTTGGGAAAAGAGAGGAGCCTTCATTTGCAGAATGGAACGTGATAGAATACGGTGGAGTGCTGGGTATGGAGTGCAATGTTGTGGAATGGTGTTGAATCCGTTGTAATGTGATGCAATAATGGGATCCCGAGTGATATGGAAGTAAATACAACGTTGTTGGATGGAATCAAACATAATAGAACGTGTTGGAATGTTGCAGAATTGAGTGGAAGGTTGTGAAATGGAGTGTAATGGGGTGAAATGTGATGCAGTAGAGGGTAACTGAGATTTTGCAGAGAACGGTGCCTTCTTTGTAACAATGGAATGCTATAGGATGCATTGGAATGTTTTGAAGGTAGAGGAATCTTGAAGAATCGTGTGGAATGTCATGTGAATTGACGCAATAGGCTGTTCCTGAATGGTTTGGAAGCAATGGGGACTTTTTTAACAGATGGAAAGAAAGGGAATATGGTGGAATGTTGTCCAATGGAGTGCAGTGCAGTTCTATTGAGTGGAAAGCGTTGTAATGTGACGTAGCAGAGAGTTCCTTGGTTGTTTGGATAACAATGGTTCCTACTTTGTCGCAATTGGACTCAGTAGAACTTGTTGGATTGTTGAGGAATAGAGTCGAATCCTGTGGCATGGAGAGGAATGGCATGTGAAGTGACACAATATGAAGTTCCTGAATTGCTTGGAACCAAATGCAGCTTTCCTTAGCAGAATGGAACGCAATAGAACGTGGTATAATATTGTGGAAAGCAGGGCAATGTTGTGGAATAGAGTGGAATCGGCTGAAATGTGACATAATAAAGGTCGCCAGAGTGGTTTGGAAGCGAATGGTGCCTCCTTTGCAAGACTGTAAAGCAAATGAATGTGCTGGCACACAGGGGAATGAAGGAAAATGTTTTGGAATGGAGCGGAATGGGGTGTAATGTGATGTCATCTATTGTTACATATTGTTATGGAATCGAATACAGCCTTCTTTAACAGAACGGAATGCTATAGACGTGGTGGAATTTTGTGGAGTTCAGTGCAATTTTGCAGATTGGTGTAGAATCGCGTGTAATGTGACACAATGTAGAGTTCCTGCATGGTCTCGAAGCAAATGGAGCTCTCTTGGATGGAATGGAACGCTGCAGAACATGGTGAGTTTTTCAAGAATGGAGTGCAATGTTGTTAAATGGACTGGAATCGTGCATCGTGTGATGCAGTAGAGTGTTCCTCGTTGTTTGGAAAGGAATGGAGCCTTATTCGATAGAATGGAATGCAATATAACGTGGTGGAACTTAGTAGAATCATGTAGAATGGAGTGGAATGGCATTTGATGTGATGCAATAGACCGTCCTTAGTGGGTTGGAAGTGAATCGAGACATCTTTGTAGGAATGGAATCCAAAAAAATACAGTGGAATGTAGTAAAGTGAGGCAGAGAGTAGTGGAATGTAGTGTAATGGGTTGTAATGTGACGCAAGAGACTGTTCCTGATTGAGCAAAGAGTGGAGCCTTCTTTTGCAGATGGGAACAATATAGAACACGGTGGAGTTTTGAGGTATGGAGTGCAATGTTGTGGAATGGTGTTGAATCCGTTGTAATGTGACGCAATAAAGGGTTCCCGAGTGATTTTGAAGTGAATGCAACATCACTGGATGGAATCAAACGCAATAGAACGTGGTTGAATGTTTCAGAATAGAGTGGATGTTTGCGAAATGCAGTGTAGTGAGCTGAAATGTGATGCAGTACAGGGATACTGGGAGACTTTGTAGAGAACCGTGCCTTCTTTGTAACAATGGAATGCCTAAGGATGCATTGGAGTGTTTTGAAGGGAGTAGAATCTTTGGAATCGTGTGGAATGGCATATGAATTGATGCAGTGGTCTATTCCTGAATGATTTGGAAGCAATGGGGCCTTCTCTCACAGAACGGAATGCAATGGAATCTGGTGGAATGTTGATCAATGGAGTTCAGTGCTGTTTTATTGAGAGGAAAGTGGTGTTATGTGACACAACAGAGAGTTCCTGGTTTGTTTTGATAAGAATACTTTCTACTTTGTCACAATGGAACTCAGTAGAATTTGTTGGATTGCTGCGGAATAGAGAAGAATCTTGTGGAATGGAGATGAATGGCATGTGAAGTGACACAATACAAAGTTCGTAAATTGCTTGGAACCAAATGGAGCTTTCTTTGGCAGAATGGAACGCAATAGAACGTGGTATAATGTTGTGGAATGGAGCGCAATGTTTTGGAATGGAGTGGACTCGGCTATAATGTCATACTATAAAGATCTCAAGAGTGGTTTGGAAGGGAATCGTGCCTCCTTTGCCTGAGTGTAAAGCAAATGAATGTGCTGGCATATTGGGGAATGAAGTAAATTGTTGTGGAATGAAGTGTATTGTGATGCCATACAGTGTTACAGATTGTTTTGGAAATGAATGGAGCCTTCTTTGAAAGGACATAACGCAATAGAACGTGGGGGAATTTCTCGGAGTTCAGTGCAAATTTGAACATTGGTGTAGACTCGCGTGTAATTTGACACAATATAGAGTTCCTGAGTGATTTCGAAGCAAATGAAGCTCTCTTAGATGGATGTAACACCACAGAACATGGTGAGATGTTCAGTAATGGAGTTCAATGTTGTTAATGGCTGGGAATCGTGCGTAATGTGACGCAATAGAGTGTTCCTAATTGTTTTGGAAGGGAGCGGAGATTTATTGGACAGAATGAAATGCAATAGAACCTGGTGGAATTTTATGGAATGGAGTAGAATGTTATAGAAAACACTGGAATGGTATTTGATATGATACACTAGACTTTCCTTAATGGGTTGGAACCGAATCTAGCCTTATTTGTGGGAATGGAACACAAACAAATTCATTTAAATGCAGCAAAATGGCGTGGAGAGTTGTGGAATGCTGTTAATGTGTTGTAATTTGACGCAAGAGACGGTTCCCATTTCTTGGGTAAAGAGTGGACCCTTCTTTGGCAGAGTGGAACACTATAGAACACGGTGGAGTCCTGCGGTATGGAGTGCAATGTTGTGGAATGGTGTTGAATCTGTTGTAATGTGACGCAATAAAGCGTTCCCGAGTAATTTGGAGGCGAATGCAGCTTTGCTGGATGGAATCAAACGTAATAGAACAAGGTAGAATGAAGTAAAATTGAGTGGAAGGTTGTGAAATGGAGTGTAAAGGGGTGAAATGTGATCTGTAGAGGGTTACTGAGTGACTTTGAAGAGAACGCTGTGTTCTTTGTAACAATGGAATGCCGTAGGATGCATTGGAATGTTTTGAAGGGAGAAGAATCTTGTGAAATCGTGTGGAATGGCATGTGAATTGATGCAATAGGCTTTTCCTGAATGGTTTGGAAGTAATGGGAACTTTTTTTACAGAATGGAAAGCAAGGGAATGTGGTGGGATGTTGCCCAATGGAGTGTATTGCTGTGGTATTGAATGGAAAGGACGCAACGGAGAGTTCCTAGGTTGTTTGCATAAGAATGTTTCCTACTTCGTCGCAATAGAACTCAGTAGAACTTGTTGGATTGTTGCGCAAAGAATAGAACCTTGTGGAATGGAGAGGAATGGCATGTGAAGTGACACAATACAAAGTTTCTGAATTGCTTGGAACCAAATGGAGCTTTCTTTGGCAGAGTGGAACGCAATAGAACGTGGTATAATGTTGTTATATGGACGGCAATGTTGTGGAATGGAGTGGAATTGGCTGTAATGTGACATAATTGATTTCGCCAGAGTGCTTATTAAGCGAATGGTTCCTCCTTTGTTGGAGTGTACAGCAAATGAATGTGCTGGCATATCGGGGAATGGAGGAAAATGTTGTGGAATGAAACGAAGTGGGGGGGTAATGTGAAGTAATCGAGTGTTACAGATTGTTTTGGAAATGAATGCAGCCTTGTTTGACAGAAGGGAACGCTATAGAACGTGGAGGAGTTTTGTGGAGTTCAGTGCAATTTTGTAGATTGATGTAGAATCCCGTGTAATGTGACACAATATAGAGTTCCTGAGTGGTCTCGAAGCAATTGGAGCTCTCTTGGGTGGAATGGAAAGCCACAGATCGTGGTGAGATGTTCAGGAATGGAGTGCAATGTTGATAAATGGACTGGAATGGTGCATAATGTGAGGCTGTAGAGTGTTCCTCATTGTTCTTAAAGGAACGGACCCTTATTTGACAGAATGGAATGCAATATAACGTGGTGGAACTTAGTAGAATCTTGTAGAATGGACTGGAATGGCATTTGATGTGATGCAATAGAGCGTCCTTAACGGGTTGGAAGTGAATCGATCCTTCTTTGTAGGAATGTAATGCAAAAGAATACAGTGGAATGTAGCAAAATGAAGTGGTGAGTTGTGGAATGCATTGTAATGGGGTGTAATCTGATGCAAAAGACAGTTCCTTTTTGGGAAAAGAGTGGAGCCTTATTTACCAAATGGAACACGATTGAACACGATGGAGTGCTGGAGTATGGAGTTCAATGTTGTGGAATGTTGTTGAATCGGTTGTAATGTGATGCAATATAGGGTTCCCTAGTGATTTGGAAATGAATGCAGCCTAGTTGGACGGAATCAACCATAATAGAACGTGGTGGAATGTGGCGGAATAGAGCATAATGTTGAGAAATGGAGTGTAATGTGGGTGAAATGTGATCTGTAGAGGGTTACTGAGAGATTTTGTGGAGAACGGTGCCTTCTTTGTAACAATGGAATGCCATAGGATGCATTCGAATGTTTTGAAGGGAGAATAATCTTGTGGAATTGTGTGGAATGGCATGTGAATTGACCCAATAGGCTGCTCCTGAATGATTTGGAAACAATGGTGTCTTCTTTTACAGAATGTAGTGCAATGGAATGTGGTGGAATGTTGCACAATGGTGTGCAATGCTGTGGTATTTAATGGAAAGTGCTGTAATGTTATGCAACAGAGAGTTCCTGGGTTGGTTGTATAAGAATGGATCCTGTTTCATCACAATGTAACTCAGTAGAACTTTTTGGATTGTTGTGGAATAGAGTAGAATCTTGTGGAATGGAGAGGAATGGCATGTGAAGTGACACAATACAAAGTTCATGAATTGCTTTTAACCAAATGGAGCTTTCTTTGTCAGAACGGAACGCAATAGGACCTGGTATAATGTTAAGTGGATGGCAATGTTGTGGAATGGAGTGAAATCGGCTGTAATGTGACCTAATAGAAGTCGTCAGAGTATTTTGGAAGCGAATGGTGCCCCCTTTGCCGGAGTGTAAAGCAAATGAATGTGCTGGCATATCGGGGAATGGAGTAAAATGTTGAGGAATGGAGCGGAATGTGGTGTAATGTGATGCAATCGAGTGCTACACATTGTTTTGGAAATGAATGAAGCCTTCTTTGACACAGCAGAACGATATAGAACGTGGACGAATTTTGTGGAGTTCAGTACATTTTTGTAGATTGGTGTAGAATCGCGTGTAATGTGACACAATATAGAGTTCCTGAGTGGTCACGATGCAACTGGAGCTCTCTTGGGTAGAATGGAACGCCACAGAACATGGTGAGATATTCAGGAATTGAGTGCAATGTTGTTAAAAGGCCAATAATGGTGCATAATGTGACGCAGTATTGTTCCTCGTTGTTTTGGAAAGGAACAGAGCCTTATTTGACAGAATGGAGTGCAATATGACGTTGTAGAATTTAGTAGAATCTTGTAGAATGGAGTGGAATGGTATTTGATGTGATGCAATAGACAGCCCTTAACGGGTTCTAAGTGAATCGAACCTTCTTTGTAGGAATGGAATGCAAAAGAATACAGTGAAATGTAGCAAAATGAATTGGAGAGTTGTGGAATGCAGTGTAATGGGGTGTAATGTTACACAAGAGACGGTCCCTGATTGCTTGTGATAAGAGTGGAGGCTTCTTTTGGAGAATGGAACATGATTGAACACAGTGGAGTGCTGGGGTATGGAGTGCAATGTTCTGGAATGGTGTTGAATCATTTGGAATGTGATGCAATATAGGGTTCCCTAGTGATTTGGAAGTGAATGCAGCTTTGCTGGATGGAATCAAATACAACAGAACGTGGTGGAATATTGCAGGTTTGAGTGGAAGGTTGTGAAATGCAGTGTAACTGGGTGTAATGTGATGCAAAGGAGGGTTCCTGAGAGATTTTGTATAGAAGGATAACTTCTTTGTAACAAATGAATGCCAGAGAATCTAGTGGAATATTTGAAATGGATTAGAATTTTTTGGAGTCGTGTGGAGTGGCAAGTGAATTGATGCAATAGGCTGTTTCTGAATGATTTGGAAGCAATGGGGCCTTCTTTTACAGAATGTAATGCAATGGAATGTGGTGGAATGTTGCCAATGGAGTGCAATGCTGTGGTATTGAATGAAAGTTGTTAAATATTATGCACCCAAGAGTTCCGAGGTTGTTTGGATAAGAATGGTACCTGCTTCATCACAATGGATCTCAGTAGAACTTGTTGGATTGTTCGGGAATAGAGTAGACTCTTGTAGAATGGAGAGGAATGGCATGCGAAGTGACACAATACGAAGTTCTTGAATTCTTTGGAACCAAATACAGCTTTCCTTGGCAGAATGGAATGCAATAGAACGTGGTATAATGTTGTTAAATGGATGGCAGTGTTGTTTAATGGAGTGGAATTGGCTGTAATGTGACATAATAGAGGTCGCCAGAGTGGTCTGTAAGAGAATGGTGCCTCCTTTGCCGGAGTGTACAGTAAATGAATGTGCTGGCATATTGGGGAATGGAGGAAAATGTTCTGGAATGGAGCGGAATGGAGTGTAATGTGATGCTATAGAGTGTTACAGCTTGTTTTGGAACGAATTGAGCCTTCTATGACAGAAGAGAACGCTATAAAACGCGGAGGAATTTTGTGGCGTTCAGTGCAATTTTGTAGATTGGTGTAGAATCGCGTGTAATGTGAGACAATATAGAGTTCCTGAGTGGTGTAGAAGCAAATGGAGCTCTCTTGGATTGAATGGAAAGCCACTGAACATGGTGAGATGTTCAGAAATGGAGTGCAATTCTGTTGAATGGACTGGAATCGTGCTTAATGTGATGCAGGAGAGCGTTCATAATTGTTTTGGAAAAGAACGGAGCCTTATTTGACAGAATGGAATGGAATAGAACCTGGTGTAATGTTATAGAATGGAGTAGAATCTTGTAGAATGGAATGGAGTGGCATTTGATGTGATGCAATAGACCGTCATTAATGGGTTGGAAGTGAATCGAGCCTTCTTTGTAGGAATGGAACGCAAAAGAATACAGTAAAATGTAGCAAAATGAAGTGAAGTGTTGTGGAATGCTGTGTAATGGTTGAAATGTAACGGAAGAGACGGATCCTGATTGTTTGGGAAAAGAGTAGAGCACTCTTTTGCAGAATGGAACGCGATAGAAGATGGTGAAGTGCTGGAGAGTGGAGTGCAATGTTGTGGAACGGTGTGGAATCCGTTGTAATGTGACGCAATAAAGGGTTCCCAAGTGATTTTGAAGCGAATGCAACGTTTCTGTATGGAATTGAAGGTCGTGGTGGAATGTTTAGAAATAGATTGGAAGGTTGTGAAATGATGTGTAATCGGGTGAAATGTGATCTGTAGAGGATTACTGAGTGATTTTGTATAGAACGCTGCATTCTTTGTTACAATGGAATTAAGTAGGATGCATTGGAATGTTTTGAAGAGAGAAGAATCTTGTGGAATCGTGTGGAATGGCATGTGAACTGACGCAATAGGCTGTTCCTGAATGGTTTTGAAGCAATGGGGCCCTCTTTTAGAGAATGATATGCAACGGAATGTGGTGGAATGTTGCCCAATGGACTGCAATGCTGTTTAGTTGAGTGAAAAGTTGTGTTATGTGACGCAACAGAGAGTTCCTGGGTTGTTGGATTAGTATGATTCCTGCTTTGTCACAATGGAACTCAGTAGAACTTGTTGATTTCTTGGGGAATACAGTAGAATCTTGTGGAATGGAGAGGAATGGCATGTGAAGTGACACAATACGAAGTTCGTCAATTGTTTGGAAAGAAATGTATCTTTCCTTAGCAGGATGGAACTCAATAGAACGAGGTATAACGTTGCGGAATGGAGGGCAATTTTGTGGAATGGAGTCTAATCGGCTGTAATGAGACATAATGAATGACGGCAGATGGTTTGGATGCAAATGGTTCCTCTTTACGGGAGTGGAAAGCAAATGATTGTGCAGTCATACAGACGAATGGAGTAAAATGTGGTGGAATGGAGCAGAATGGATTGTAATGTGATGCCATAGAGTGTTACAGATTATTCTGCAAACGAATGGAGCCATCTTTGACAGAATAGAATGCTATAGAATGTACTGGAATTTGTGGAGTCCAGTGCAATATTGTAGATTGATATAGACTCGCTTGTAATGTGAGACAATATTGAGTTCCTGAATGGTCTACAATCAAATAGAGCTCTCTTGGATGGAATTAAATGCCACATAACATGGCGAGATGTTCAGGAATGGTGTGCAATGTTGTTAAATGGACTGGAATCGAGCATAATTTGACGGAGTAGAGTGATCCTCGTTGTTTTGGAAAGGAAAAAAGGCTTATTTAGCACAATGGAATGAAATATAACGTGGGGAATTGTGTAGAACCCTGTAGAATGGAGTGGAACTGCATTTGATGTGATGCAATAGAAAGTTCTTAAAGGGTGGGATGTGAATTGAGCCTTCTTTGTAGGAAATGAACGCGACAGAAAATGGAGGAGTGCTGTGGTATGGAGTGCAATGTTGTGGAATGGTGTTGACTCGGTTGTAATGTGATTCCATATATAGTTCACTAGAGATTTGGAAGGGAATGCAGCCTTGCTGGATGGACTCAAACGTAATAGAACGTAGTGGAATGCAGCAGATAAGAGTGGAAGGCTGTGAAATACAGTGTAAAGGGGTTTAATGTGATGCAAAGGAGGGTTCCTGAGAGATTTTGTATAGAAGGATATCTTCTTTGTAACAATGGATGCCACAGAATGCAGTGGAAGGTTTGCAATGGAGTAGAATCTTGGGGAATCGTGTTTAAATGGCATATAAATTGACGCAGTAGGCTGTTCCTGAATGTCTTGGAAGCAAAGGGGCCTTCTTTTACAGAATGGTATGCAATGGAATGTTGGGGAAAAGAGTGGACACTTCTTTTGTAGAATGGAACGCGATAGAACACTGTGAAGTGCTGAGGTATGGTGTACAAAGTTGTGGAATGGTGTGGATTCCGTTGTAATGTGACGCAATACAGGGTTCCCGACTGATTTGGAAGCGAATGCGGCCTTGCTGCATGGAATCTAACGTAGTAGAACGTGGTGGAATATTACGGAATAGAGTGGAAGGTTGTGAAATGGAGTGTAATGGGGTGAAATGTGATCTGTAGAGGGTTACTGAGTGATTTTGCAGAGAACGGTGTGTTATTTGTAACAATGGAATGCAGTAGGATGCATTATAATGTTTTAAAGGGAGAAGAATCCTGTTGAATCGAGTGGAGTGGCATGTGAATTGACACAATAGGCTGTTCCTGAATGGTTTGGAAGCAACGGGGCGTTCTTTCACAGAATGGTATGAAAAGGAATGCGGTGGAATGTTGCCCAACGGAGTGCAATGCTGTTTTGTTGAGTTGAAAGTGGTGTTATGTGACGCAACAGAGAGTTCCTGGGTTGTTTGGATAAGAATGCTTCCTACTTGGTCACAATGGATCTCAGTAGAATTTTTTGGATTGTTGGGGAGTAGAGTAGAATCTTGTGGAATGGAGTTGAATGGCATGTGAAGTGACACAATACAAAGTTCTTGAAATGCTTGCAACCAAATGGAGCTTTCTTTGGCAGAATGGAACGCAATAGAACATGGTATAATGTTGTGTGAAGGAGGGCAATGTTGTGGAATGGTGTGGAATTGACCCTAATGTGACATAACAAAGGTCTGCAGAGTGGTTTGGAAGCGAATGGGGTCTCTGTTGCCGCAGTGTAAAGCAAATGAATATGCTGCATATTGGGGGAAATTGTGGAATGGAGAGGAATGGGGTGTAATGTAATGCAATCGAGTTTACAGATTGTTCTGGAAATGAATGTAGCCTACGTTGACAGAACGGAACGCTCTAGAACGTGGAGGGATTTTGTGGAGTTCAGTGCAATTTTGTAGATTGGTGTAGAGTCGCGTGTAATGTGACACAATATAGAGTTCCTCAGTGGTCTAGAAGCAAATGGAGCTCTCTTGGATAGAATGGACCGCCACAGAACATGGTGAGATGTTCAGGAATGGAGTGCAATGTTGTTAAATGGACTGGAATGGTGCATAATGTGACGCGGTAGAGGGTTCATAAATGTTTTGGAAAGGAACAGAGCCTTATTTGACAGAAAGGATTGCGATATAACGTGCTGGAATTTAGTTGAATCTTGTAAAATGGAGTGGAATGGTATTTGATGTAATGCAATAGACCATCCTAAATGGATTGGTAGTGAAACGAACCTTCTTTGTAGGAAATGAACACAAAAGAATACAGTGGAATGTAGCAAAATGAAGTGGAGTGTTGGGAATGCAGTGCAATGGGATGTAATGTGACCTAAGAGATGGTTCCTGATTGCATCTGAAAAGAGTGGAGCCTTCTTTTGCAGAAGGGAACGCGATAGAACATGGTCGAGCGCTGGCGTATGCAGTGCAATGTTGTGGACTGGGGTTGAACCTGTTGTAATGTGATGCAATAAAGGGTTCCCGAGTGATTTGGAAGCGAATGCAACGAAGCTGGATGGAATCAAATGTACTAGAACGTGGTGGAATATTGTGGAATAGAGCGGAATGTTGTGAAATGAAGTGTAATGGGGTGAAATGTGATCCGTAGAGGGATACCGAGTGATTTTGTAGAGAACGGTGTGTGCTTTATAAAAATGCAATGCCGTAGGATGCATTGGAATGTTCTGAAGTGTGAAGAATCTTGCGGAATGGTGTTTAATGGCATGTGATCAGACGCAATAGTGTGTTCCTGAATGGTTTGGAAGCAATGGGTCCTTCTTTTACAGAATGGAATGCAATGGAATGTGGTGGAATGTTGCCCAACGGAGTGCAATGCTGTTTTACTGAGTTGAAAGTGGTGTTATGTGATGCCACAGAGAGCTCCTGGTTTGTTTGGTTAAGAATGCTTCCTACTTTATTACAATGGAACTCAGTAGAGCTCGTTGGATTGTTGGCGAATAGAGTAGAATCTTGTGGAATGGAGAGGAATGACATGTGAAGTGACACAATACGAAGTTCGTGAATTGCTTGGAACCCAATGGAGCTTTCTTTGCCAGAATAGAACGCAATGAAACGTAGTATAAAGTTGTGGAATGGAAGACAGTGTTGAGAAATGGAGTGGAATCGGCTGTAATGTGACATAATAAAGGTCTCCAGACTGGTTTGGAAGCGAATGGTGCCGCCTTTGCCCAAGTGTAAAGCAAACGAACTTGCTGGCATATTGGGGAATGGAGCAAAATGTTGTGGAATGGATGGGAATGGAGTGTAATGTGACGCCATAGATTGTTACAGATTGTTTTGGAAACGAATGGAGCCTTCTTTGACAGAACAGAACGCTATATATAGAACGTGGTGGACTTTTGTGGAGTTCAGTGGAGTTTTGTAGATTGGTCTAGAATGGCGCGTAATGTGACACAAAATAGAGTTCCTGAGTGGTCTCAAAACAAATGGAGCTCTCCTGCATGGAATGGAGCACCACAGAACGTGGTGAGATTTTCAGGAATTGAGTGCAATGTTGTTAAATGGACTGGAATCGTGCATAATGTGACGCAGTAGAGCGTTCCTCGTTGTTTCGGAAAGGAACGGTACATTATTTGACAGAATGGAATGCAATATAACGTGTTGGAATTTAGATGAATCTTGTACAATGGAGTGGAATGTCATTTGATGTGATGCAATAGACCGTCCTTAATGCGTTGGAAGTGAACCAAGCCTTACTTGTAGGAATGGAAAGAAAAAGAATGAATTGGAATGTAGCAAAATGAAGTGGAGATTTGTGGAATGCAGTGTAATCGGTTGTAATGTGACTCAAGAGACTATTCCTGATTGTTTGTGGAAAGACTGGAGCATTCTTTTGCAGAATGGAACGCGATAGAACACGGTGGAGTGCTGGGGGATGGAGTGCAATGTTGTGGTATGGTGTTGAGTCGGTTGTAATGTGATTCCATATATAGTTCACTAGAGATTTTTAAGGGAATGCAGCCTTGCGGGTTGGAATCAAACGTAATAGAACGTTGTCGAATGCAGTAGATTAGAGTGGAAGGTTGTGAAATACAGTGTAATGGGGTGTAATGTGATGCAAAGGAGGGTTCCTGAGAGATTTTGTATAGAAGGATATCTTCTTTGTAACAATGGATGCCACAGAATGCAGTGGAATGCTTGCAATGGAGTAGAATCTTGGGGAATCGTGTTTAAATGGCATATAAATAGACGCAGTAGGCTGTTCCTGAATGTCTTGGAAGCAAAGGGGCCTTCTTCTACAGAATGGTATGCAATGGAATGTTGGGGAAAAGAGTGGACAATTCTTTTGCAGAATGGAATGCGATAGAACACGGTGAAGTGCTGAGGTATGGTGTACAAAGTTCTGGAATGGTGTGGATTCCGTTGTAATGTGACGCAATACAGGGTTCCCGACTGATTTGGAAGCGAATGCAGCCTTGCTGCATGGAATCTAACGTAGTAGAACGTGGTGGAATATTACGTAATCGAGTGGAAGGTTGTGAAATGGAGTGTACTGGGGTGAAATGTGATCTGTAGAGGATTACTGAGTGATTTTGCAGAGAACGGTGTGTTATTTGTAACAATGGAATGCAGTAGGATGCTTATAATGTTTTAAAGGAAGAAGAATCCTGTTGAATCGAGTGGAATGGCATGGGAATTGACACAATAGGCTGTTCCTGAATGGTTTGGAAGCAATTGGGCCTTCTTTCAGAGAATGGTATGAAATGGAATGTGGTGGAATGTTGCCCAACGGAGAGCAATGCTGTTTTATTGAGTTGAAAGTGGTGTTATGTGACGCAACAGAGAGTTCCTGGTTTGTTTGGATAAGAATGCTTCCTACTTTGTCACAATGGATCTCAGTAGAATTTTTTGGATTGTTGGGGAGTAGAGTAGAATCTTGTGGAATGGAGTTGAATGGCATGTGAAGTGACACAATACAACGTTCTTGAAATGCTTGCAACCAAATGGAGCTTTCTTTGTCAGAATGGAACGCAATAGAACATGGTATAATGTTGTGTGAAGGAGGGCAATGTTGTGGAATGGTGTGGAATTGACCCTAATGTGACATAACAAAGGTCTGCAGAGTGGTTTGGAAGCGAATGGGGTCTCTGTTGCCGCAGTGTAAAGCAAATGAATGTGCTGCATATTGGGAAAATTGTGGAATGGAGAGGAATGGGGTGTAATGTAATGCAATCGAGTTTACAGATTGTTCTGGAAATGAATGTAGCCTACGTTGACAGAACGGAACGCTCTAGAACGTGGAGGAATTTTGTGGAGTTCAGTGCATTTTTGTAGATTGGTGTAGAGTCGCGTGTAATGTGACACAATATAGAGTTCCTGAGTGGTCTAGAAGCAAATGGAGCCCTCTTGGATTGAATGGACCACCACAGAACATGGTGAGATGTTCAGGAATGGAGTGCAATGTTGTTAAATGGACTGGAATGATGCATAATGTGACGCAGTAGAGGGTTCATAATTGTTTTGGAAAGGAACAGAGCCTTATTTGACAGAAAGGATTGCGATATAACGTGTTGGAATTTAGTTGAATCTTGTAAAATGGAGTGGAATGGAATTTGATGTAATGCAATAGACCATCCTAAATGGATTGGTAGTGAAAAGAACCTACTTTGTAGGAAATGAATGCAAAAGAATACAGTGGAATATAGCAAAATGAAGTGGAGTGTTGGGAATGCAGTGTAATGGGATGTAATGTGACCTAAGAGATGGTTCCTGATTGCATCTGAAAAGAGTGGAGCCTTCTTTTGCAGAAGGGAACGCGATAGAACATGGTCGAGCGCTGGCGTATGCAGTGCAATGTTGTGGACTGGGGTTGAACCTGTTGTAATGTGACGCAATAAATGGTTCCCGAGTGATTTGGAAGCGAATGCAACGTAGCTGGATGGAATCAAACGTACTAGAACGTGGTGGAATATTGTGAAATAGAGTGGAATGTTGTGAAATGGAGTGTAATGGGGTGAAATGTGATCTGTAGAGGGATACTGAGTGATTTTGTAGAGAACGGTGCGTGCTTTATAAAAATGCAATGCCGTAGGATGAATTGGAATGTTCTGAAGTGTGAAGAATCTTGCGGAATGGTGTGGAATGGCATGTGAGTTGACGCAATAGTGTGTTCCTGAATGGTTTGGAAGCAATGGGTCCTTCTTTTACAGAATGGAATGCAATGGAATGTGGTGGAATGTTGCCCAATGGACTGCAACGCTGTTTTACTGTGAGGAAAGTGGTGTTATGTGACGCCACAGAGAGCTCCTGGTTTGTTTGGATAAGAATGCTTAATACATTATCACAATGGAACTCAGTAGCGCTCGTTGGATTGTTGGGGAATAGAGTAGAATCTTGTGGAATGGAGAGGAATGACATGTGAAGTGACACAATACGAAGTTCGTGAATTGCTTGGAACCCAATGGAGCTTTCTTTGCCAGAATAGAACGCAATGGAACGTAGTATAAAGTTGTGGAATGGAGGACAATGTTGTGAAATGGAGTGCAATCGGCTGTAATGTGACATAATAAAGGTCTCCAGACCGGTTTGGAAGCGAATGGTGCCTCCTTTGCCCAAGTGTAAAGCAAACGAACTTGCTGGCATATTGGGGAATGGAGCAAAATGTTGTGGAATGGATGGGAATGGAGTGTAATGTGACGCCATAGATTGTTACAGATTGTTTTGGAAACGAATGGAGCCTTCTTTGACAGAACAGAATGCTACAGAACGTGGTGGACTTTTGTGGAGTTCAGTGGAGTTTTGTAGATTGGTCTAGAATGGCGCGTAATGTGACACAAAATAGAGTTCCTGAGTGGTCTCAAAACAAATGGAGCTCTCCTGCATGGAATGGAACGCCACAGAACATGGTGAGATGTTCAGAAATTGAGTGCAATGTTGTTAAATGGACTGGAATCGTGCATAATGTGATGCAGTAGAGCGTTCCTCGTTGTTTTGGAAAGGAACGGTACCTTCTTTGACAGAATGGAATGCAATATAACGTGTTGGAATTTAGATGAATCTTGTACAATGGAGTGGAATGTCATTTGATGTGATGCATTAGACCGTCCTTAATGCGTTGGAAGTGAACCAAGCCTTACTTGTAGGAATGGAAAGAAAAAGAATGAATTGGAATGTAGCAAAATGAAGTGGAGATTTGAGGAATGCAGTGTAATCGGTTGTAATGTGACTCAAGAGACTGTTCCTGATTGTTTGTGGAAAGACTGGAGCATTCTTTTGCAGAATGGAACGCGAGAGAACACGGTGAAGTGCTGAGGTATGGTGTACGAAGTTGTGGAATGGTGTGGATTCCGTTGTAATGTGACGCAATACAGGGTTCCCGACTGATTTGGAAGCGAATGCATCCTTGCTGCATGGAATCTAACGTAATAGAACGTGGTGGAATATTACGTATTAGAGTGGAAGGTTGTGAAATGGAGTGTAATGGGGTGAAATGTGATCTGTAGAGGTTACTGAGTGATTTTGCAGAGAACGGTGTGTTATTTGTAACAATGGAATGCAGTAGGATGCTTATAATGTTTTAAAGGAAGAAGAATCCTGTTGAATCGAGTGGAATGGCACGTGAATTGACACAATAGGCTGTTCCTGAATGGTTTGGAAGCAATGGGGCGTTCTTTCAGAGAATGGTATGAAATGGAATGTGGTGGAATGTTGCCCAACGGAGAGCAATGCTGTTTTATTGAGTTGAAAGTGGTGTTATGTGACGCAACAGAGAGTTCCTGGGTTGTTTGGATAAGAATGCTTCCTACTTGGTCACAATGGATCTCAGTAGAATTTTTTGGATTGTTGGGGAGTAGAGTAGAATCTTGTGGAATGGAGTTGAATGGCATGTGAAGTGACACAATACAAAGTTCTTGAAATGCTTGCAACCAAATGGAGCTTTCTTTGTCAGAATGGAACGCAATAGAACATGGTATAATGTTGTGTGAAGGAGGGCAATGTTGTGGAATGGTGTGGAATTGACCCTAATGTGACATAACAAAGGTCTGCACAGTGGTTTGGAAGCGAATGGGGTCTCTGTTGCCGCAGTGTAAAGCAAATGAATGTGCTGCATATTGGGGAAAATTGTGGAATGTAGAGGAATGGGGTGTAATGTAATGCAATCGAGTTTACAGATTGTTCTGGAAATGAATGTAGCCTACGTTGACAGAACGGAACGCTCTAGAACGTGGAGGAATTTTGTGGAGTTCAGTGCATTTTTGTAGATTGGTGTAGAGTCGCGTGTAATGTGACACAATATAGAGTTCCTGAGTGGTCTAGAAGCAAATGGAGCCCTCTTGGATTGAATGGACCACCACAGAACATGGTGAGATGTTCAGGAATGGAGTGCAATGTTGTTAAATGGACTGGAATGATGCATAATGTGACGCAGTAGAGGGTTCATAATTGTTTTGGAAAGGAACAGAGCCTTATTTGACAGAAAGGATTGCGATATAACGTGTTGGAATTTAGTTGAATCTTGTAAAATGGAGTGGAATGGAATTTGATGTAATGCAATAGACCATCCTAAATGGATTGGTAGTGAAACGAACCTACTTTGTAGGAAATGAATGCAAAAGAATACAGTGGAATATAGCAAAATGAAGTGGAGTGTTGGGAATGCAGTGTAATGGGATGTAATGTGATCTAAGAGATGGTTCCTGATTGCATCTGAAAAGAGTGGAGCCTTCTTTTGCAGAAGGGAACGCGATAGAACATGGTCGAGCGCTGGCGTATGCAGTGCAATGTTGTGGACTGGGGTTGAACCTGTTGTAATGTGATGCAATAAAGGGTTCCCGAGTGATTTGGAAGCGAATGCAACGAAGCTGGATGGAATCAAATGTACTAGAACGTGGTGGAATATTGTGGAATAGAGCGGAATGTTGTGAAATGAAGTGTAATGGGGTGAAATGTGATCCGTAGAGGGATACCGAGTGATTTTGTAGAGAACGGTGTGTGCTTTATAAAAATGCAATGCCGTAGGATGCATTGGAATGTTCTGAAGTGTGAAGAATCTTGCGGAATGGTGTTTAATGGCATGTGATCAGACGCAATAGTGTGTTCCTGAATGGTTTGGAAGCAATGGGTCCTTCTTTTACAGAATGGAATGCAATGGAATGTGGTGGAATGTTGCCCAACGGAGTGCAATGCTGTTTTACTGAGTTGAAAGTGGTGTTATGTGATGCCACAGAGAGCTCCTGGTTTGTTTGGTTAAGAATGCTTCCTACTTTATTACAATGGAACTCAGTAGAGCTCGTTGGATTGTTGGCGAATAGAGTAGAATCTTGTGGAATGGAGAGGAATGACATGTGAAGTGACACAATACGAAGTTCGTGAATTGCTTGGAACCCAATGGAGCTTTCTTTGCCAGAATAGAACGCAATGAAACGTAGTATAAAGTTGTGGAATGGAAGACAGTGTTGAGAAATGGAGTGGAATCGGCTGTAATGTGACATAATAAAGGTCTCCAGACTGGTTTGGAAGCGAATGGTGCCGCCTTTGCCCAAGTGTAAAGCAAACGAACTTGCTGGCATATTGGGGAATGGAGCAAAATGTTGTGGAATGGATGGGAATGGAGTGTAATGTGACGCCATAGATTGTTACAGATTGTTTTGGAAACGAATGGAGCCTTCTTTGACAGAACAGAACGCTATATATAGAACGTGGTGGACTTTTGTGGAGTTCAGTGGAGTTTTGTAGATTGGTCTAGAATGGCGCGTAATGTGACACAAAATAGAGTTCCTGAGTGGTCTCAAAACAAATGGAGCTCTCCTGCATGGAATGGAGCACCACAGAACGTGGTGAGATTTTCAGGAATTGAGTGCAATGTTGTTAAATGGACTGGAATCGTGCATAATGTGACGCAGTAGAGCGTTCCTCGTTGTTTCGGAAAGGAACGGTACATTATTTGACAGAATGGAATGCAATATAACGTGTTGGAATTTAGATGAATCTTGTACAATGGAGTGGAATGTCATTTGATGTGATGCAATAGACCGTCCTTAATGCGTTGGAAGTGAACCAAGCCTTACTTGTAGGAATGGAAAGAAAAAGAATGAATTGGAATGTAGCAAAATGAAGTGGAGATTTGTGGAATGCAGTGTAATCGGTTGTAATGTGACTCAAGAGACTGTTCCTGATTGTTTGTGGAAAGACTGGAGCATTCTTTTGCAGAATGGAACGCGAGAGAACACGGTGAAGTGCTGAGGTATGGTGTACGAAGTTGTGGAATGGTGTGGATTCCGTTGTAATGTGACGCAATACAGGGTTCCCGACTGATTTGGAAGCGAATGCATCCTTGCTGCATGGAATCTAACGTAATAGAACGTGGTGGAATATTACGTATTAGAGTGGAAGGTTGTGAAATGGAGTGTAATGGGGTGAAATGTGATCTGTAGAGGTTACTGAGTGATTTTGCAGAGAACGGTGTGTTATTTGTAACAATGGAATGCAGTAGGATGCTTATAATGTTTTAAAGGAAGAAGAATCCTGTTGAATCGAGTGGAATGGCACGTGAATTGACACAATAGGCTGTTCCTGAATGGTTTGGAAGCAATGGGGCGTTCTTTCAGAGAATGGTATGAAATGGAATGTGGTGGAATGTTGCCCAACGGAGAGCAATGCTGTTTTATTGAGTTGAAAGTGGTGTTATGTGACGCAACAGAGAGTTCCTGGGTTGTTTGGATAAGAATGCTTCCTACTTGGTCACAATGGATCTCAGTAGAATTTTTTGGATTGTTGGGGAGTAGAGTAGAATCTTGTGGAATGGAGTTGAATGGCATGTGAAGTGACACAATACAAAGTTCTTGAAATGCTTGCAACCAAATGGAGCTTTCTTTGTCAGAATGGAACGCAATAGAACATGGTATAATGTTGTGTGAAGGAGGGCAATGTTGTGGAATGGTGTGGAATTGACCCTAATGTGACATAACAAAGGTCTGCACAGTGGTTTGGAAGCGAATGGGGTCTCTGTTGCCGCAGTGTAAAGCAAATGAATGTGCTGCATATTGGGGAAAATTGTGGAATGTAGAGGAATGGGGTGTAATGTAATGCAATCGAGTTTACAGATTGTTCTGGAAATGAATGTAGCCTACGTTGACAGAACGGAACGCTCTAGAACGTGGAGGAATTTTGTGGAGTTCAGTGCATTTTTGTAGATTGGTGTAGAGTCGCGTGTAATGTGACACAATATAGAGTTCCTGAGTGGTCTAGAAGCAAATGGAGCCCTCTTGGATTGAATGGACCACCACAGAACATGGTGAGATGTTCAGGAATGGAGTGCAATGTTGTTAAATGGACTGGAATGATGCATAATGTGACGCAGTAGAGGGTTCATAATTGTTTTGGAAAGGAACAGAGCCTTATTTGACAGAAAGGATTGCGATATAACGTGTTGGAATTTAGTTGAATCTTGTAAAATGGAGTGGAATGGAATTTGATGTAATGCAATAGACCATCCTAAATGGATTGGTAGTGAAACGAACCTACTTTGTAGGAAATGAATGCAAAAGAATACAGTGGAATATAGCAAAATGAAGTGGAGTGTTGGGAATGCAGTGTAATGGGATGTAATGTGATCTAAGAGATGGTTCCTGATTGCATCTGAAAAGAGTGGAGCCTTCTTTTGCAGAAGGGAACGCGATAGAACATGGTCGAGCGCTGGCGTATGCAGTGCAATGTTGTGGACTGGGGTTGAACCTGTTGTAATGTGATGCAATAAAGGGTTCCCGAGTGATTTGGAAGCGAATGCAACGAAGCTGGATGGAATCAAATGTACTAGAACGTGGTGGAATATTGTGGAATAGAGCGGAATGTTGTGAAATGAAGTGTAATGGGGTGAAATGTGATCCGTAGAGGGATACCGAGTGATTTTGTAGAGAACGGTGTGTGCTTTATAAAAATGCAATGCCGTAGGATGCATTGGAATGTTCTGAAGTGTGAAGAATCTTGCGGAATGGTGTTTAATGGCATGTGATCAGACGCAATAGTGTGTTCCTGAATGGTTTGGAAGCAATGGGTCCTTCTTTTACAGAATGGAATGCAATGGAATGTGGTGGAATGTTGCCCAACGGAGTGCAATGCTGTTTTACTGAGTTGAAAGTGGTGTTATGTGATGCCACAGAGAGCTCCTGGTTTGTTTGGTTAAGAATGCTTCCTACTTTATTACAATGGAACTCAGTAGAGCTCGTTGGATTGTTGGCGAATAGAGTAGAATCTTGTGGAATGGAGAGGAATGACATGTGAAGTGACACAATACGAAGTTCGTGAATTGCTTGGAACCCAATGGAGCTTTCTTTGCCAGAATAGAACGCAATGAAACGTAGTATAAAGTTGTGGAATGGAAGACAGTGTTGAGAAATGGAGTGGAATCGGCTGTAATGTGACATAATAAAGGTCTCCAGACTGGTTTGGAAGCGAATGGTGCCGCCTTTGCCCAAGTGTAAAGCAAACGAACTTGCTGGCATATTGGGGAATGGAGCAAAATGTTGTGGAATGGATGGGAATGGAGTGTAATGTGACGCCATAGATTGTTACAGATTGTTTTGGAAACGAATGGAGCCTTCTTTGACAGAACAGAACGCTATATATAGAACGTGGTGGACTTTTGTGGAGTTCAGTGGAGTTTTGTAGATTGGTCTAGAATGGCGCGTAATGTGACACAAAATAGAGTTCCTGAGTGGTCTCAAAACAAATGGAGCTCTCCTGCATGGAATGGAGCACCACAGAACGTGGTGAGATTTTCAGGAATTGAGTGCAATGTTGTTAAATGGACTGGAATCGTGCATAATGTGACGCAGTAGAGCGTTCCTCGTTGTTTCGGAAAGGAACGGTACATTATTTGACAGAATGGAATGCAATATAACGTGTTGGAATTTAGATGAATCTTGTACAATGGAGTGGAATGTCATTTGATGTGATGCAATAGACCGTCCTTAATGCGTTGGAAGTGAACCAAGCCTTACTTGTAGGAATGGAAAGAAAAAGAATGAATTGGAATGTAGCAAAATGAAGTGGAGATTTGTGGAATGCAGTGTAATCGGTTGTAATGTGACTCAAGAGACTATTCCTGATTGTTTGTGGAAAGACTGGAGCATTCTTTTGCAGAATGGAACGCGATAGAACACGGTGGAGTGCTGGGGGATGGAGTGCAATGTTGTGGTATGGTGTTGAGTCGGTTGTAATGTGATTCCATATATAGTTCACTAGAGATTTTTAAGGGAATGCAGCCTTGCGGGTTGGAATCAAACGTAATAGAACGTTGTCGAATGCAGTAGATTAGAGTGGAAGGTTGTGAAATACAGTGTAATGGGGTGTAATGTGATGCAAAGGAGGGTTCCTGAGAGATTTTGTATAGAAGGATATCTTCTTTGTAACAATGGATGCCACAGAATGCAGTGGAATGCTTGCAATGGAGTAGAATCTTGGGGAATCGTGTTTAAATGGCATATAAATAGACGCAGTAGGCTGTTCCTGAATGTCTTGGAAGCAAAGGGGCCTTCTTCTACAGAATGGTATGCAATGGAATGTTGGGGAAAAGAGTGGACAATTCTTTTGCAGAATGGAATGCGATAGAACACGGTGAAGTGCTGAGGTATGGTGTACAAAGTTCTGGAATGGTGTGGATTCCGTTGTAATGTGACGCAATACAGGGTTCCCGACTGATTTGGAAGCGAATGCAGCCTTGCTGCATGGAATCTAACGTAGTAGAACGTGGTGGAATATTACGTAATCGAGTGGAAGGTTGTGAAATGGAGTGTACTGGGGTGAAATGTGATCTGTAGAGGATTACTGAGTGATTTTGCAGAGAACGGTGTGTTATTTGTAACAATGGAATGCAGTAGGATGCTTATAATGTTTTAAAGGAAGAAGAATCCTGTTGAATCGAGTGGAATGGCATGGGAATTGACACAATAGGCTGTTCCTGAATGGTTTGGAAGCAATTGGGCCTTCTTTCAGAGAATGGTATGAAATGGAATGTGGTGGAATGTTGCCCAACGGAGAGCAATGCTGTTTTATTGAGTTGAAAGTGGTGTTATGTGACGCAACAGAGAGTTCCTGGTTTGTTTGGATAAGAATGCTTCCTACTTTGTCACAATGGATCTCAGTAGAATTTTTTGGATTGTTGGGGAGTAGAGTAGAATCTTGTGGAATGGAGTTGAATGGCATGTGAAGTGACACAATACAACGTTCTTGAAATGCTTGCAACCAAATGGAGCTTTCTTTGTCAGAATGGAACGCAATAGAACATGGTATAATGTTGTGTGAAGGAGGGCAATGTTGTGGAATGGTGTGGAATTGACCCTAATGTGACATAACAAAGGTCTGCAGAGTGGTTTGGAAGCGAATGGGGTCTCTGTTGCCGCAGTGTAAAGCAAATGAATGTGCTGCATATTGGGAAAATTGTGGAATGGAGAGGAATGGGGTGTAATGTAATGCAATCGAGTTTACAGATTGTTCTGGAAATGAATGTAGCCTACGTTGACAGAACGGAACGCTCTAGAACGTGGAGGAATTTTGTGGAGTTCAGTGCATTTTTGTAGATTGGTGTAGAGTCGCGTGTAATGTGACACAATATAGAGTTCCTGAGTGGTCTAGAAGCAAATGGAGCCCTCTTGGATTGAATGGACCACCACAGAACATGGTGAGATGTTCAGGAATGGAGTGCAATGTTGTTAAATGGACTGGAATGATGCATAATGTGACGCAGTAGAGGGTTCATAATTGTTTTGGAAAGGAACAGAGCCTTATTTGACAGAAAGGATTGCGATATAACGTGTTGGAATTTAGTTGAATCTTGTAAAATGGAGTGGAATGGAATTTGATGTAATGCAATAGACCATCCTAAATGGATTGGTAGTGAAAAGAACCTACTTTGTAGGAAATGAATGCAAAAGAATACAGTGGAATATAGCAAAATGAAGTGGAGTGTTGGGAATGCAGTGTAATGGGATGTAATGTGACCTAAGAGATGGTTCCTGATTGCATCTGAAAAGAGTGGAGCCTTCTTTTGCAGAAGGGAACGCGATAGAACATGGTCGAGCGCTGGCGTATGCAGTGCAATGTTGTGGACTGGGGTTGAACCTGTTGTAATGTGACGCAATAAATGGTTCCCGAGTGATTTGGAAGCGAATGCAACGTAGCTGGATGGAATCAAACGTACTAGAACGTGGTGGAATATTGTGAAATAGAGTGGAATGTTGTGAAATGGAGTGTAATGGGGTGAAATGTGATCTGTAGAGGGATACTGAGTGATTTTGTAGAGAACGGTGCGTGCTTTATAAAAATGCAATGCCGTAGGATGAATTGGAATGTTCTGAAGTGTGAAGAATCTTGCGGAATGGTGTGGAATGGCATGTGAGTTGACGCAATAGTGTGTTCCTGAATGGTTTGGAAGCAATGGGTCCTTCTTTTACAGAATGGAATGCAATGGAATGTGGTGGAATGTTGCCCAATGGACTGCAACGCTGTTTTACTGTGAGGAAAGTGGTGTTATGTGACGCCACAGAGAGCTCCTGGTTTGTTTGGATAAGAATGCTTAATACATTATCACAATGGAACTCAGTAGCGCTCGTTGGATTGTTGGGGAATAGAGTAGAATCTTGTGGAATGGAGAGGAATGACATGTGAAGTGACACAATACGAAGTTCGTGAATTGCTTGGAACCCAATGGAGCTTTCTTTGCCAGAATAGAACGCAATGGAACGTAGTATAAAGTTGTGGAATGGAGGACAATGTTGTGAAATGGAGTGCAATCGGCTGTAATGTGACATAATAAAGGTCTCCAGACCGGTTTGGAAGCGAATGGTGCCTCCTTTGCCCAAGTGTAAAGCAAACGAACTTGCTGGCATATTGGGGAATGGAGCAAAATGTTGTGGAATGGATGGGAATGGAGTGTAATGTGACGCCATAGATTGTTACAGATTGTTTTGGAAACGAATGGAGCCTTCTTTGACAGAACAGAATGCTACAGAACGTGGTGGACTTTTGTGGAGTTCAGTGGAGTTTTGTAGATTGGTCTAGAATGGCGCGTAATGTGACACAAAATAGAGTTCCTGAGTGGTCTCAAAACAAATGGAGCTCTCCTGCATGGAATGGAACGCCACAGAACATGGTGAGATGTTCAGAAATTGAGTGCAATGTTGTTAAATGGACTGGAATCGTGCATAATGTGATGCAGTAGAGCGTTCCTCGTTGTTTTGGAAAGGAACGGTACCTTCTTTGACAGAATGGAATGCAATATAACGTGTTGGAATTTAGATGAATCTTGTACAATGGAGTGGAATGTCATTTGATGTGATGCATTAGACCGTCCTTAATGCGTTGGAAGTGAACCAAGCCTTACTTGTAGGAATGGAAAGAAAAAGAATGAATTGGAATGTAGCAAAATGAAGTGGAGATTTGAGGAATGCAGTGTAATCGGTTGTAATGTGACTCAAGAGACTGTTCCTGATTGTTTGTGGAAAGACTGGAGCATTCTTTTGCAGAATGGAACGCGAGAGAACACGGTGAAGTGCTGAGGTATGGTGTACGAAGTTGTGGAATGGTGTGGATTCCGTTGTAATGTGACGCAATACAGGGTTCCCGACTGATTTGGAAGCGAATGCATCCTTGCTGCATGGAATCTAACGTAATAGAACGTGGTGGAATATTACGTATTAGAGTGGAAGGTTGTGAAATGGAGTGTAATGGGGTGAAATGTGATCTGTAGAGGTTACTGAGTGATTTTGCAGAGAACGGTGTGTTATTTGTAACAATGGAATGCAGTAGGATGCTTATAATGTTTTAAAGGAAGAAGAATCCTGTTGAATCGAGTGGAATGGCACGTGAATTGACACAATAGGCTGTTCCTGAATGGTTTGGAAGCAATGGGGCGTTCTTTCAGAGAATGGTATGAAATGGAATGTGGTGGAATGTTGCCCAACGGAGAGCAATGCTGTTTTATTGAGTTGAAAGTGGTGTTATGTGACGCAACAGAGAGTTCCTGGGTTGTTTGGATAAGAATGCTTCCTACTTGGTCACAATGGATCTCAGTAGAATTTTTTGGATTGTTGGGGAGTAGAGTAGAATCTTGTGGAATGGAGTTGAATGGCATGTGAAGTGACACAATACAAAGTTCTTGAAATGCTTGCAACCAAATGGAGCTTTCTTTGTCAGAATGGAACGCAATAGAACATGGTATAATGTTGTGTGAAGGAGGGCAATGTTGTGGAATGGTGTGGAATTGACCCTAATGTGACATAACAAAGGTCTGCACAGTGGTTTGGAAGCGAATGGGGTCTCTGTTGCCGCAGTGTAAAGCAAATGAATGTGCTGCATATTGGGGAAAATTGTGGAATGTAGAGGAATGGGGTGTAATGTAATGCAATCGAGTTTACAGATTGTTCTGGAAATGAATGTAGCCTACGTTGACAGAACGGAACGCTCTAGAACGTGGAGGAATTTTGTGGAGTTCAGTGCATTTTTGTAGATTGGTGTAGAGTCGCGTGTAATGTGACACAATATAGAGTTCCTGAGTGGTCTAGAAGCAAATGGAGCCCTCTTGGATTGAATGGACCACCACAGAACATGGTGAGATGTTCAGGAATGGAGTGCAATGTTGTTAAATGGACTGGAATGATGCATAATGTGACGCAGTAGAGGGTTCATAATTGTTTTGGAAAGGAACAGAGCCTTATTTGACAGAAAGGATTGCGATATAACGTGTTGGAATTTAGTTGAATCTTGTAAAATGGAGTGGAATGGAATTTGATGTAATGCAATAGACCATCCTAAATGGATTGGTAGTGAAACGAACCTACTTTGTAGGAAATGAATGCAAAAGAATACAGTGGAATATAGCAAAATGAAGTGGAGTGTTGGGAATGCAGTGTAATGGGATGTAATGTGATCTAAGAGATGGTTCCTGATTGCATCTGAAAAGAGTGGAGCCTTCTTTTGCAGAAGGGAACGCGATAGAACATGGTCGAGCGCTGGCGTATGCAGTGCAATGTTGTGGACTGGGGTTGAACCTGTTGTAATGTGATGCAATAAAGGGTTCCCGAGTGATTTGGAAGCGAATGCAACGAAGCTGGATGGAATCAAATGTACTAGAACGTGGTGGAATATTGTGGAATAGAGCGGAATGTTGTGAAATGAAGTGTAATGGGGTGAAATGTGATCCGTAGAGGGATACCGAGTGATTTTGTAGAGAACGGTGTGTGCTTTATAAAAATGCAATGCCGTAGGATGCATTGGAATGTTCTGAAGTGTGAAGAATCTTGCGGAATGGTGTTTAATGGCATGTGATCAGACGCAATAGTGTGTTCCTGAATGGTTTGGAAGCAATGGGTCCTTCTTTTACAGAATGGAATGCAATGGAATGTGGTGGAATGTTGCCCAACGGAGTGCAATGCTGTTTTACTGAGTTGAAAGTGGTGTTATGTGATGCCACAGAGAGCTCCTGGTTTGTTTGGTTAAGAATGCTTCCTACTTTATTACAATGGAACTCAGTAGAGCTCGTTGGATTGTTGGCGAATAGAGTAGAATCTTGTGGAATGGAGAGGAATGACATGTGAAGTGACACAATACGAAGTTCGTGAATTGCTTGGAACCCAATGGAGCTTTCTTTGCCAGAATAGAACGCAATGAAACGTAGTATAAAGTTGTGGAATGGAAGACAGTGTTGAGAAATGGAGTGGAATCGGCTGTAATGTGACATAATAAAGGTCTCCAGACTGGTTTGGAAGCGAATGGTGCCGCCTTTGCCCAAGTGTAAAGCAAACGAACTTGCTGGCATATTGGGGAATGGAGCAAAATGTTGTGGAATGGATGGGAATGGAGTGTAATGTGACGCCATAGATTGTTACAGATTGTTTTGGAAACGAATGGAGCCTTCTTTGACAGAACAGAACGCTATATATAGAACGTGGTGGACTTTTGTGGAGTTCAGTGGAGTTTTGTAGATTGGTCTAGAATGGCGCGTAATGTGACACAAAATAGAGTTCCTGAGTGGTCTCAAAACAAATGGAGCTCTCCTGCATGGAATGGAGCACCACAGAACGTGGTGAGATTTTCAGGAATTGAGTGCAATGTTGTTAAATGGACTGGAATCGTGCATAATGTGACGCAGTAGAGCGTTCCTCGTTGTTTCGGAAAGGAACGGTACATTATTTGACAGAATGGAATGCAATATAACGTGTTGGAATTTAGATGAATCTTGTACAATGGAGTGGAATGTCATTTGATGTGATGCAATAGACCGTCCTTAATGCGTTGGAAGTGAACCAAGCCTTACTTGTAGGAATGGAAAGAAAAAGAATGAATTGGAATGTAGCAAAATGAAGTGGAGATTTGTGGAATGCAGTGTAATCGGTTGTAATGTGACTCAAGAGACTATTCCTGATTGTTTGTGGAAAGACTGGAGCATTCTTTTGCAGAATGGAACGCGATAGAACACGGTGGAGTGCTGGGGGATGGAGTGCAATGTTGTGGTATGGTGTTGAGTCGGTTGTAATGTGATTCCATATATAGTTCACTAGAGATTTTTAAGGGAATGCAGCCTTGCGGGTTGGAATCAAACGTAATAGAACGTTGTCGAATGCAGTAGATTAGAGTGGAAGGTTGTGAAATACAGTGTAATGGGGTGTAATGTGATGCAAAGGAGGGTTCCTGAGAGATTTTGTATAGAAGGATATCTTCTTTGTAACAATGGATGCCACAGAATGCAGTGGAATGCTTGCAATGGAGTAGAATCTTGGGGAATCGTGTTTAAATGGCATATAAATAGACGCAGTAGGCTGTTCCTGAATGTCTTGGAAGCAAAGGGGCCTTCTTCTACAGAATGGTATGCAATGGAATGTTGGGGAAAAGAGTGGACAATTCTTTTGCAGAATGGAATGCGATAGAACACGGTGAAGTGCTGAGGTATGGTGTACAAAGTTCTGGAATGGTGTGGATTCCGTTGTAATGTGACGCAATACAGGGTTCCCGACTGATTTGGAAGCGAATGCAGCCTTGCTGCATGGAATCTAACGTAGTAGAACGTGGTGGAATATTACGTAATCGAGTGGAAGGTTGTGAAATGGAGTGTACTGGGGTGAAATGTGATCTGTAGAGGATTACTGAGTGATTTTGCAGAGAACGGTGTGTTATTTGTAACAATGGAATGCAGTAGGATGCTTATAATGTTTTAAAGGAAGAAGAATCCTGTTGAATCGAGTGGAATGGCATGGGAATTGACACAATAGGCTGTTCCTGAATGGTTTGGAAGCAATTGGGCCTTCTTTCAGAGAATGGTATGAAATGGAATGTGGTGGAATGTTGCCCAACGGAGAGCAATGCTGTTTTATTGAGTTGAAAGTGGTGTTATGTGACGCAACAGAGAGTTCCTGGTTTGTTTGGATAAGAATGCTTCCTACTTTGTCACAATGGATCTCAGTAGAATTTTTTGGATTGTTGGGGAGTAGAGTAGAATCTTGTGGAATGGAGTTGAATGGCATGTGAAGTGACACAATACAACGTTCTTGAAATGCTTGCAACCAAATGGAGCTTTCTTTGTCAGAATGGAACGCAATAGAACATGGTATAATGTTGTGTGAAGGAGGGCAATGTTGTGGAATGGTGTGGAATTGACCCTAATGTGACATAACAAAGGTCTGCAGAGTGGTTTGGAAGCGAATGGGGTCTCTGTTGCCGCAGTGTAAAGCAAATGAATGTGCTGCATATTGGGAAAATTGTGGAATGGAGAGGAATGGGGTGTAATGTAATGCAATCGAGTTTACAGATTGTTCTGGAAATGAATGTAGCCTACGTTGACAGAACGGAACGCTCTAGAACGTGGAGGAATTTTGTGGAGTTCAGTGCATTTTTGTAGATTGGTGTAGAGTCGCGTGTAATGTGACACAATATAGAGTTCCTGAGTGGTCTAGAAGCAAATGGAGCCCTCTTGGATTGAATGGACCACCACAGAACATGGTGAGATGTTCAGGAATGGAGTGCAATGTTGTTAAATGGACTGGAATGATGCATAATGTGACGCAGTAGAGGGTTCATAATTGTTTTGGAAAGGAACAGAGCCTTATTTGACAGAAAGGATTGCGATATAACGTGTTGGAATTTAGTTGAATCTTGTAAAATGGAGTGGAATGGAATTTGATGTAATGCAATAGACCATCCTAAATGGATTGGTAGTGAAACGAACCTACTTTGTAGGAAATGAATGCAAAAGAATACAGTGGAATATAGCAAAATGAAGTGGAGTGTTGGGAATGCAGTGTAATGGGATGTAATGTGATCTAAGAGATGGTTCCTGATTGCATCTGAAAAGAGTGGAGCCTTCTTTTGCAGAAGGGAACGCGATAGAACATGGTCGAGCGCTGGCGTATGCAGTGCAATGTTGTGGACTGGGGTTGAACCTGTTGTAATGTGATGCAATAAAGGGTTCCCGAGTGATTTGGAAGCGAATGCAACGAAGCTGGATGGAATCAAATGTACTAGAACGTGGTGGAATATTGTGGAATAGAGCGGAATGTTGTGAAATGAAGTGTAATGGGGTGAAATGTGATCCGTAGAGGGATACCGAGTGATTTTGTAGAGAACGGTGTGTGCTTTATAAAAATGCAATGCCGTAGGATGCATTGGAATGTTCTGAAGTGTGAAGAATCTTGCGGAATGGTGTTTAATGGCATGTGATCAGACGCAATAGTGTGTTCCTGAATGGTTTGGAAGCAATGGGTCCTTCTTTTACAGAATGGAATGCAATGGAATGTGGTGGAATGTTGCCCAACGGAGTGCAATGCTGTTTTACTGAGTTGAAAGTGGTGTTATGTGATGCCACAGAGAGCTCCTGGTTTGTTTGGTTAAGAATGCTTCCTACTTTATTACAATGGAACTCAGTAGAGCTCGTTGGATTGTTGGCGAATAGAGTAGAATCTTGTGGAATGGAGAGGAATGACATGTGAAGTGACACAATACGAAGTTCGTGAATTGCTTGGAACCCAATGGAGCTTTCTTTGCCAGAATAGAACGCAATGAAACGTAGTATAAAGTTGTGGAATGGAAGACAGTGTTGAGAAATGGAGTGGAATCGGCTGTAATGTGACATAATAAAGGTCTCCAGACTGGTTTGGAAGCGAATGGTGCCGCCTTTGCCCAAGTGTAAAGCAAACGAACTTGCTGGCATATTGGGGAATGGAGCAAAATGTTGTGGAATGGATGGGAATGGAGTGTAATGTGACGCCATAGATTGTTACAGATTGTTTTGGAAACGAATGGAGCCTTCTTTGACAGAACAGAACGCTATATATAGAACGTGGTGGACTTTTGTGGAGTTCAGTGGAGTTTTGTAGATTGGTCTAGAATGGCGCGTAATGTGACACAAAATAGAGTTCCTGAGTGGTCTCAAAACAAATGGAGCTCTCCTGCATGGAATGGAGCACCACAGAACGTGGTGAGATTTTCAGGAATTGAGTGCAATGTTGTTAAATGGACTGGAATCGTGCATAATGTGACGCAGTAGAGCGTTCCTCGTTGTTTCGGAAAGGAACGGTACATTATTTGACAGAATGGAATGCAATATAACGTGTTGGAATTTAGATGAATCTTGTACAATGGAGTGGAATGTCATTTGATGTGATGCAATAGACCGTCCTTAATGCGTTGGAAGTGAACCAAGCCTTACTTGTAGGAATGGAAAGAAAAAGAATGAATTGGAATGTAGCAAAATGAAGTGGAGATTTGTGGAATGCAGTGTAATCGGTTGTAATGTGACTCAAGAGACTATTCCTGATTGTTTGTGGAAAGACTGGAGCATTCTTTTGCAGAATGGAACGCGATAGAACACGGTGGAGTGCTGGGGGATGGAGTGCAATGTTGTGGTATGGTGTTGAGTCGGTTGTAATGTGATTCCATATATAGTTCACTAGAGATTTTTAAGGGAATGCAGCCTTGCGGGTTGGAATCAAACGTAATAGAACGTTGTCGAATGCAGTAGATTAGAGTGGAAGGTTGTGAAATACAGTGTAATGGGGTGTAATGTGATGCAAAGGAGGGTTCCTGAGAGATTTTGTATAGAAGGATATCTTCTTTGTAACAATGGATGCCACAGAATGCAGTGGAATGCTTGCAATGGAGTAGAATCTTGGGGAATCGTGTTTAAATGGCATATAAATAGACGCAGTAGGCTGTTCCTGAATGTCTTGGAAGCAAAGGGGCCTTCTTCTACAGAATGGTATGCAATGGAATGTTGGGGAAAAGAGTGGACAATTCTTTTGCAGAATGGAATGCGATAGAACACGGTGAAGTGCTGAGGTATGGTGTACAAAGTTCTGGAATGGTGTGGATTCCGTTGTAATGTGACGCAATACAGGGTTCCCGACTGATTTGGAAGCGAATGCAGCCTTGCTGCATGGAATCTAACGTAGTAGAACGTGGTGGAATATTACGTAATCGAGTGGAAGGTTGTGAAATGGAGTGTACTGGGGTGAAATGTGATCTGTAGAGGATTACTGAGTGATTTTGCAGAGAACGGTGTGTTATTTGTAACAATGGAATGCAGTAGGATGCTTATAATGTTTTAAAGGAAGAAGAATCCTGTTGAATCGAGTGGAATGGCATGGGAATTGACACAATAGGCTGTTCCTGAATGGTTTGGAAGCAATTGGGCCTTCTTTCAGAGAATGGTATGAAATGGAATGTGGTGGAATGTTGCCCAACGGAGAGCAATGCTGTTTTATTGAGTTGAAAGTGGTGTTATGTGACGCAACAGAGAGTTCCTGGTTTGTTTGGATAAGAATGCTTCCTACTTTGTCACAATGGATCTCAGTAGAATTTTTTGGATTGTTGGGGAGTAGAGTAGAATCTTGTGGAATGGAGTTGAATGGCATGTGAAGTGACACAATACAACGTTCTTGAAATGCTTGCAACCAAATGGAGCTTTCTTTGTCAGAATGGAACGCAATAGAACATGGTATAATGTTGTGTGAAGGAGGGCAATGTTGTGGAATGGTGTGGAATTGACCCTAATGTGACATAACAAAGGTCTGCAGAGTGGTTTGGAAGCGAATGGGGTCTCTGTTGCCGCAGTGTAAAGCAAATGAATGTGCTGCATATTGGGAAAATTGTGGAATGGAGAGGAATGGGGTGTAATGTAATGCAATCGAGTTTACAGATTGTTCTGGAAATGAATGTAGCCTACGTTGACAGAACGGAACGCTCTAGAACGTGGAGGAATTTTGTGGAGTTCAGTGCATTTTTGTAGATTGGTGTAGAGTCGCGTGTAATGTGACACAATATAGAGTTCCTGAGTGGTCTAGAAGCAAATGGAGCCCTCTTGGATTGAATGGACCACCACAGAACATGGTGAGATGTTCAGGAATGGAGTGCAATGTTGTTAAATGGACTGGAATGATGCATAATGTGACGCAGTAGAGGGTTCATAATTGTTTTGGAAAGGAACAGAGCCTTATTTGACAGAAAGGATTGCGATATAACGTGTTGGAATTTAGTTGAATCTTGTAAAATGGAGTGGAATGGAATTTGATGTAATGCAATAGACCATCCTAAATGGATTGGTAGTGAAAAGAACCTACTTTGTAGGAAATGAATGCAAAAGAATACAGTGGAATATAGCAAAATGAAGTGGAGTGTTGGGAATGCAGTGTAATGGGATGTAATGTGACCTAAGAGATGGTTCCTGATTGCATCTGAAAAGAGTGGAGCCTTCTTTTGCAGAAGGGAACGCGATAGAACATGGTCGAGCGCTGGCGTATGCAGTGCAATGTTGTGGACTGGGGTTGAACCTGTTGTAATGTGACGCAATAAATGGTTCCCGAGTGATTTGGAAGCGAATGCAACGTAGCTGGATGGAATCAAACGTACTAGAACGTGGTGGAATATTGTGAAATAGAGTGGAATGTTGTGAAATGGAGTGTAATGGGGTGAAATGTGATCTGTAGAGGGATACTGAGTGATTTTGTAGAGAACGGTGCGTGCTTTATAAAAATGCAATGCCGTAGGATGAATTGGAATGTTCTGAAGTGTGAAGAATCTTGCGGAATGGTGTGGAATGGCATGTGAGTTGACGCAATAGTGTGTTCCTGAATGGTTTGGAAGCAATGGGTCCTTCTTTTACAGAATGGAATGCAATGGAATGTGGTGGAATGTTGCCCAATGGACTGCAACGCTGTTTTACTGTGAGGAAAGTGGTGTTATGTGACGCCACAGAGAGCTCCTGGTTTGTTTGGATAAGAATGCTTAATACATTATCACAATGGAACTCAGTAGCGCTCGTTGGATTGTTGGGGAATAGAGTAGAATCTTGTGGAATGGAGAGGAATGACATGTGAAGTGACACAATACGAAGTTCGTGAATTGCTTGGAACCCAATGGAGCTTTCTTTGCCAGAATAGAACGCAATGGAACGTAGTATAAAGTTGTGGAATGGAGGACAATGTTGTGAAATGGAGTGCAATCGGCTGTAATGTGACATAATAAAGGTCTCCAGACCGGTTTGGAAGCGAATGGTGCCTCCTTTGCCCAAGTGTAAAGCAAACGAACTTGCTGGCATATTGGGGAATGGAGCAAAATGTTGTGGAATGGATGGGAATGGAGTGTAATGTGACGCCATAGATTGTTACAGATTGTTTTGGAAACGAATGGAGCCTTCTTTGACAGAACAGAATGCTACAGAACGTGGTGGACTTTTGTGGAGTTCAGTGGAGTTTTGTAGATTGGTCTAGAATGGCGCGTAATGTGACACAAAATAGAGTTCCTGAGTGGTCTCAAAACAAATGGAGCTCTCCTGCATGGAATGGAACGCCACAGAACATGGTGAGATGTTCAGAAATTGAGTGCAATGTTGTTAAATGGACTGGAATCGTGCATAATGTGATGCAGTAGAGCGTTCCTCGTTGTTTTGGAAAGGAACGGTACCTTCTTTGACAGAATGGAATGCAATATAACGTGTTGGAATTTAGATGAATCTTGTACAATGGAGTGGAATGTCATTTGATGTGATGCATTAGACCGTCCTTAATGCGTTGGAAGTGAACCAAGCCTTACTTGTAGGAATGGAAAGAAAAAGAATGAATTGGAATGTAGCAAAATGAAGTGGAGATTTGAGGAATGCAGTGTAATCGGTTGTAATGTGACTCAAGAGACTGTTCCTGATTGTTTGTGGAAAGACTGGAGCATTCTTTTGCAGAATGGAACGCGAGAGAACACGGTGAAGTGCTGAGGTATGGTGTACGAAGTTGTGGAATGGTGTGGATTCCGTTGTAATGTGACGCAATACAGGGTTCCCGACTGATTTGGAAGCGAATGCATCCTTGCTGCATGGAATCTAACGTAATAGAACGTGGTGGAATATTACGTATTAGAGTGGAAGGTTGTGAAATGGAGTGTAATGGGGTGAAATGTGATCTGTAGAGGTTACTGAGTGATTTTGCAGAGAACGGTGTGTTATTTGTAACAATGGAATGCAGTAGGATGCTTATAATGTTTTAAAGGAAGAAGAATCCTGTTGAATCGAGTGGAATGGCACGTGAATTGACACAATAGGCTGTTCCTGAATGGTTTGGAAGCAATGGGGCGTTCTTTCAGAGAATGGTATGAAATGGAATGTGGTGGAATGTTGCCCAACGGAGAGCAATGCTGTTTTATTGAGTTGAAAGTGGTGTTATGTGACGCAACAGAGAGTTCCTGGTTTGTTTGGATAAGAATGCTTCCTACTTTGTCACAATGGATCTCAGTAGAATTTTTTGGATTGTTGGGGAGTAGAGTAGAATCTTGTGGAATGGAGTTGAATGGCATGTGAAGTGACACAATACAACGTTCTTGAAATGCTTGCAACCAAATGGAGCTTTCTTTGTCAGAATGGAACGCAATAGAACATGGTATAATGTTGTGTGAAGGAGGGCAATGTTGTGGAATGGTGTGGAATTGACCCTAATGTGACATAACAAAGGTCTGCAGAGTGGTTTGGAAGCGAATGGGGTCTCTGTTGCCGCAGTGTAAAGCAAATGAATGTGCTGCATATTGGGAAAATTGTGGAATGGAGAGGAATGGGGTGTAATGTAATGCAATCGAGTTTACAGATTGTTCTGGAAATGAATGTAGCCTACGTTGACAGAACGGAACGCTCTAGAACGTGGAGGAATTTTGTGGAGTTCAGTGCATTTTTGTAGATTGGTGTAGAGTCGCGTGTAATGTGACACAATATAGAGTTCCTGAGTGGTCTAGAAGCAAATGGAGCCCTCTTGGATTGAATGGACCACCACAGAACATGGTGAGATGTTCAGGAATGGAGTGCAATGTTGTTAAATGGACTGGAATGATGCATAATGTGACGCAGTAGAGGGTTCATAATTGTTTTGGAAAGGAACAGAGCCTTATTTGACAGAAAGGATTGCGATATAACGTGTTGGAATTTAGTTGAATCTTGTAAAATGGAGTGGAATGGAATTTGATGTAATGCAATAGACCATCCTAAATGGATTGGTAGTGAAACGAACCTACTTTGTAGGAAATGAATGCAAAAGAATACAGTGGAATATAGCAAAATGAAGTGGAGTGTTGGGAATGCAGTGTAATGGGATGTAATGTGATCTAAGAGATGGTTCCTGATTGCATCTGAAAAGAGTGGAGCCTTCTTTTGCAGAAGGGAACGCGATAGAACATGGTCGAGCGCTGGCGTATGCAGTGCAATGTTGTGGACTGGGGTTGAACCTGTTGTAATGTGATGCAATAAAGGGTTCCCGAGTGATTTGGAAGCGAATGCAACGAAGCTGGATGGAATCAAATGTACTAGAACGTGGTGGAATATTGTGGAATAGAGCGGAATGTTGTGAAATGAAGTGTAATGGGGTGAAATGTGATCCGTAGAGGGATACCGAGTGATTTTGTAGAGAACGGTGTGTGCTTTATAAAAATGCAATGCCGTAGGATGCATTGGAATGTTCTGAAGTGTGAAGAATCTTGCGGAATGGTGTTTAATGGCATGTGATCAGACGCAATAGTGTGTTCCTGAATGGTTTGGAAGCAATGGGTCCTTCTTTTACAGAATGGAATGCAATGGAATGTGGTGGAATGTTGCCCAACGGAGTGCAATGCTGTTTTACTGAGTTGAAAGTGGTGTTATGTGATGCCACAGAGAGCTCCTGGTTTGTTTGGTTAAGAATGCTTCCTACTTTATTACAATGGAACTCAGTAGAGCTCGTTGGATTGTTGGCGAATAGAGTAGAATCTTGTGGAATGGAGAGGAATGACATGTGAAGTGACACAATACGAAGTTCGTGAATTGCTTGGAACCCAATGGAGCTTTCTTTGCCAGAATAGAACGCAATGAAACGTAGTATAAAGTTGTGGAATGGAAGACAGTGTTGAGAAATGGAGTGGAATCGGCTGTAATGTGACATAATAAAGGTCTCCAGACTGGTTTGGAAGCGAATGGTGCCGCCTTTGCCCAAGTGTAAAGCAAACGAACTTGCTGGCATATTGGGGAATGGAGCAAAATGTTGTGGAATGGATGGGAATGGAGTGTAATGTGACGCCATAGATTGTTACAGATTGTTTTGGAAACGAATGGAGCCTTCTTTGACAGAACAGAACGCTATATATAGAACGTGGTGGACTTTTGTGGAGTTCAGTGGAGTTTTGTAGATTGGTCTAGAATGGCGCGTAATGTGACACAAAATAGAGTTCCTGAGTGGTCTCAAAACAAATGGAGCTCTCCTGCATGGAATGGAGCACCACAGAACGTGGTGAGATTTTCAGGAATTGAGTGCAATGTTGTTAAATGGACTGGAATCGTGCATAATGTGACGCAGTAGAGCGTTCCTCGTTGTTTCGGAAAGGAACGGTACATTATTTGACAGAATGGAATGCAATATAACGTGTTGGAATTTAGATGAATCTTGTACAATGGAGTGGAATGTCATTTGATGTGATGCAATAGACCGTCCTTAATGCGTTGGAAGTGAACCAAGCCTTACTTGTAGGAATGGAAAGAAAAAGAATGAATTGGAATGTAGCAAAATGAAGTGGAGATTTGTGGAATGCAGTGTAATCGGTTGTAATGTGACTCAAGAGACTATTCCTGATTGTTTGTGGAAAGACTGGAGCATTCTTTTGCAGAATGGAACGCGATAGAACACGGTGGAGTGCTGGGGGATGGAGTGCAATGTTGTGGTATGGTGTTGAGTCGGTTGTAATGTGATTCCATATATAGTTCACTAGAGATTTTTAAGGGAATGCAGCCTTGCGGGTTGGAATCAAACGTAATAGAACGTTGTCGAATGCAGTAGATTAGAGTGGAAGGTTGTGAAATACAGTGTAATGGGGTGTAATGTGATGCAAAGGAGGGTTCCTGAGAGATTTTGTATAGAAGGATATCTTCTTTGTAACAATGGATGCCACAGAATGCAGTGGAATGCTTGCAATGGAGTAGAATCTTGGGGAATCGTGTTTAAATGGCATATAAATAGACGCAGTAGGCTGTTCCTGAATGTCTTGGAAGCAAAGGGGCCTTCTTCTACAGAATGGTATGCAATGGAATGTTGGGGAAAAGAGTGGACAATTCTTTTGCAGAATGGAATGCGATAGAACACGGTGAAGTGCTGAGGTATGGTGTACAAAGTTCTGGAATGGTGTGGATTCCGTTGTAATGTGACGCAATACAGGGTTCCCGACTGATTTGGAAGCGAATGCAGCCTTGCTGCATGGAATCTAACGTAGTAGAACGTGGTGGAATATTACGTAATCGAGTGGAAGGTTGTGAAATGGAGTGTACTGGGGTGAAATGTGATCTGTAGAGGATTACTGAGTGATTTTGCAGAGAACGGTGTGTTATTTGTAACAATGGAATGCAGTAGGATGCTTATAATGTTTTAAAGGAAGAAGAATCCTGTTGAATCGAGTGGAATGGCATGGGAATTGACACAATAGGCTGTTCCTGAATGGTTTGGAAGCAATTGGGCCTTCTTTCAGAGAATGGTATGAAATGGAATGTGGTGGAATGTTGCCCAACGGAGAGCAATGCTGTTTTATTGAGTTGAAAGTGGTGTTATGTGACGCAACAGAGAGTTCCTGGTTTGTTTGGATAAGAATGCTTCCTACTTTGTCACAATGGATCTCAGTAGAATTTTTTGGATTGTTGGGGAGTAGAGTAGAATCTTGTGGAATGGAGTTGAATGGCATGTGAAGTGACACAATACAACGTTCTTGAAATGCTTGCAACCAAATGGAGCTTTCTTTGTCAGAATGGAACGCAATAGAACATGGTATAATGTTGTGTGAAGGAGGGCAATGTTGTGGAATGGTGTGGAATTGACCCTAATGTGACATAACAAAGGTCTGCAGAGTGGTTTGGAAGCGAATGGGGTCTCTGTTGCCGCAGTGTAAAGCAAATGAATGTGCTGCATATTGGGAAAATTGTGGAATGGAGAGGAATGGGGTGTAATGTAATGCAATCGAGTTTACAGATTGTTCTGGAAATGAATGTAGCCTACGTTGACAGAACGGAACGCTCTAGAACGTGGAGGAATTTTGTGGAGTTCAGTGCATTTTTGTAGATTGGTGTAGAGTCGCGTGTAATGTGACACAATATAGAGTTCCTGAGTGGTCTAGAAGCAAATGGAGCCCTCTTGGATTGAATGGACCACCACAGAACATGGTGAGATGTTCAGGAATGGAGTGCAATGTTGTTAAATGGACTGGAATGATGCATAATGTGACGCAGTAGAGGGTTCATAATTGTTTTGGAAAGGAACAGAGCCTTATTTGACAGAAAGGATTGCGATATAACGTGTTGGAATTTAGTTGAATCTTGTAAAATGGAGTGGAATGGAATTTGATGTAATGCAATAGACCATCCTAAATGGATTGGTAGTGAAAAGAACCTACTTTGTAGGAAATGAATGCAAAAGAATACAGTGGAATATAGCAAAATGAAGTGGAGTGTTGGGAATGCAGTGTAATGGGATGTAATGTGACCTAAGAGATGGTTCCTGATTGCATCTGAAAAGAGTGGAGCCTTCTTTTGCAGAAGGGAACGCGATAGAACATGGTCGAGCGCTGGCGTATGCAGTGCAATGTTGTGGACTGGGGTTGAACCTGTTGTAATGTGACGCAATAAATGGTTCCCGAGTGATTTGGAAGCGAATGCAACGTAGCTGGATGGAATCAAACGTACTAGAACGTGGTGGAATATTGTGAAATAGAGTGGAATGTTGTGAAATGGAGTGTAATGGGGTGAAATGTGATCTGTAGAGGGATACTGAGTGATTTTGTAGAGAACGGTGCGTGCTTTATAAAAATGCAATGCCGTAGGATGAATTGGAATGTTCTGAAGTGTGAAGAATCTTGCGGAATGGTGTGGAATGGCATGTGAGTTGACGCAATAGTGTGTTCCTGAATGGTTTGGAAGCAATGGGTCCTTCTTTTACAGAATGGAATGCAATGGAATGTGGTGGAATGTTGCCCAATGGACTGCAACGCTGTTTTACTGTGAGGAAAGTGGTGTTATGTGACGCCACAGAGAGCTCCTGGTTTGTTTGGATAAGAATGCTTAATACATTATCACAATGGAACTCAGTAGCGCTCGTTGGATTGTTGGGGAATAGAGTAGAATCTTGTGGAATGGAGAGGAATGACATGTGAAGTGACACAATACGAAGTTCGTGAATTGCTTGGAACCCAATGGAGCTTTCTTTGCCAGAATAGAACGCAATGGAACGTAGTATAAAGTTGTGGAATGGAGGACAATGTTGTGAAATGGAGTGCAATCGGCTGTAATGTGACATAATAAAGGTCTCCAGACCGGTTTGGAAGCGAATGGTGCCTCCTTTGCCCAAGTGTAAAGCAAACGAACTTGCTGGCATATTGGGGAATGGAGCAAAATGTTGTGGAATGGATGGGAATGGAGTGTAATGTGACGCCATAGACTGTTACAGATTGTTTCGGAAACGAATGGAGCCTTCTTTGACAGAACAGAATGCTACAGAACGTGGTGGACTTTTGTGGAGTTCAGTGGAGTTTTGTAGATTGGTCTAGAATGGCGCGTAATGTGACACAAAATAGAGTTCCTGAGTGGTCTCAAAACAAATGGAGCTCTCCTGCATGGAATGGAACGCCACAGAACATGGTGAGATGTTCAGAAATTGAGTGCAATGTTGTTAAATGGACTGGAATCGTGCATAATGTGACGCAGTAGAGCGTTCCTCGTTGTTTTGGAAAGGAACGGTACCTTCTTTGACAGAATGGAATGCAATATAACGTGTTGGAATTTAGATGAATCTTGTACAATGGAGTGGAATGTCATTTGATGTGATGCATTAGACCGTCCTTAATGCGTTGGAAGTGAACCAAGCCTTACTTGTAGGAATGGAAAGAAAAAGAATGAATTGGAATGTAGCAAAATGAAGTGGAGATTTGAGGAATGCAGTGTAATCGGTTGTAATGTGACTCAAGAGACTGTTCCTGATTGTTTGTGGAAAGACTGGAGCATTCTTTTGCAGAATGGAACGCGAGAGAACACGGTGAAGTGCTGAGGTATGGTGTACGAAGTTGTGGAATGGTGTGGATTCCGTTGTAATGTGACGCAATACAGGGTTCCCGACTGATTTGGAAGCGAATGCATCCTTGCTGCATGGAATCTAACGTAATAGAACGTGGTGGAATATTACGTATTAGAGTGGAAGGTTGTGAAATGGAGTGTAATGGGGTGAAATGTGATCTGTAGAGGTTACTGAGTGATTTTGCAGAGAACGGTGTGTTATTTGTAACAATGGAATGCAGTAGGATGCTTATAATGTTTTAAAGGAAGAAGAATCCTGTTGAATCGAGTGGAATGGCACGTGAATTGACACAATAGGCTGTTCCTGAATGGTTTGGAAGCAATGGGGCGTTCTTTCAGAGAATGGTATGAAATGGAATGTGGTGGAATGTTGCCCAACGGAGAGCAATGCTGTTTTATTGAGTTGAAAGTGGTGTTATGTGACGCAACAGAGAGTTCCTGGGTTGTTTGGATAAGAATGCTTCCTACTTGGTCACAATGGATCTCAGTAGAATTTTTTGGATTGTTGGGGAGTAGAGTAGAATCTTGTGGAATGGAGTTGAATGGCATGTGAAGTGACACAATACAAAGTTCTTGAAATGCTTGCAACCAAATGGAGCTTTCTTTGTCAGAATGGAACGCAATAGAACATGGTATAATGTTGTGTGAAGGAGGGCAATGTTGTGGAATGGTGTGGAATTGACCCTAATGTGACATAACAAAGGTCTGCACAGTGGTTTGGAAGCGAATGGGGTCTCTGTTGCCGCAGTGTAAAGCAAATGAATGTGCTGCATATTGGGGAAAATTGTGGAATGTAGAGGAATGGGGTGTAATGTAATGCAATCGAGTTTACAGATTGTTCTGGAAATGAATGTAGCCTACGTTGACAGAACGGAACGCTCTAGAACGTGGAGGAATTTTGTGGAGTTCAGTGCATTTTTGTAGATTGGTGTAGAGTCGCGTGTAATGTGACACAATATAGAGTTCCTGAGTGGTCTAGAAGCAAATGGAGCCCTCTTGGATTGAATGGACCACCACAGAACATGGTGAGATGTTCAGGAATGGAGTGCAATGTTGTTAAATGGACTGGAATGATGCATAATGTGACGCAGTAGAGGGTTCATAATTGTTTTGGAAAGGAACAGAGCCTTATTTGACAGAAAGGATTGCGATATAACGTGTTGGAATTTAGTTGAATCTTGTAAAATGGAGTGGAATGGAATTTGATGTAATGCAATAGACCATCCTAAATGGATTGGTAGTGAAACGAACCTACTTTGTAGGAAATGAATGCAAAAGAATACAGTGGAATATAGCAAAATGAAGTGGAGTGTTGGGAATGCAGTGTAATGGGATGTAATGTGATCTAAGAGATGGTTCCTGATTGCATCTGAAAAGAGTGGAGCCTTCTTTTGCAGAAGGGAACGCGATAGAACATGGTCGAGCGCTGGCGTATGCAGTGCAATGTTGTGGACTGGGGTTGAACCTGTTGTAATGTGATGCAATAAAGGGTTCCCGAGTGATTTGGAAGCGAATGCAACGAAGCTGGATGGAATCAAATGTACTAGAACGTGGTGGAATATTGTGGAATAGAGCGGAATGTTGTGAAATGAAGTGTAATGGGGTGAAATGTGATCCGTAGAGGGATACCGAGTGATTTTGTAGAGAACGGTGTGTGCTTTATAAAAATGCAATGCCGTAGGATGCATTGGAATGTTCTGAAGTGTGAAGAATCTTGCGGAATGGTGTTTAATGGCATGTGATCAGACGCAATAGTGTGTTCCTGAATGGTTTGGAAGCAATGGGTCCTTCTTTTACAGAATGGAATGCAATGGAATGTGGTGGAATGTTGCCCAACGGAGTGCAATGCTGTTTTACTGAGTTGAAAGTGGTGTTATGTGATGCCACAGAGAGCTCCTGGTTTGTTTGGTTAAGAATGCTTCCTACTTTATTACAATGGAACTCAGTAGAGCTCGTTGGATTGTTGGCGAATAGAGTAGAATCTTGTGGAATGGAGAGGAATGACATGTGAAGTGACACAATACGAAGTTCGTGAATTGCTTGGAACCCAATGGAGCTTTCTTTGCCAGAATAGAACGCAATGAAACGTAGTATAAAGTTGTGGAATGGAAGACAGTGTTGAGAAATGGAGTGGAATCGGCTGTAATGTGACATAATAAAGGTCTCCAGACTGGTTTGGAAGCGAATGGTGCCGCCTTTGCCCAAGTGTAAAGCAAACGAACTTGCTGGCATATTGGGGAATGGAGCAAAATGTTGTGGAATGGATGGGAATGGAGTGTAATGTGACGCCATAGATTGTTACAGATTGTTTTGGAAACGAATGGAGCCTTCTTTGACAGAACAGAACGCTATATATAGAACGTGGTGGACTTTTGTGGAGTTCAGTGGAGTTTTGTAGATTGGTCTAGAATGGCGCGTAATGTGACACAAAATAGAGTTCCTGAGTGGTCTCAAAACAAATGGAGCTCTCCTGCATGGAATGGAGCACCACAGAACGTGGTGAGATTTTCAGGAATTGAGTGCAATGTTGTTAAATGGACTGGAATCGTGCATAATGTGACGCAGTAGAGCGTTCCTCGTTGTTTCGGAAAGGAACGGTACATTATTTGACAGAATGGAATGCAATATAACGTGTTGGAATTTAGATGAATCTTGTACAATGGAGTGGAATGTCATTTGATGTGATGCAATAGACCGTCCTTAATGCGTTGGAAGTGAACCAAGCCTTACTTGTAGGAATGGAAAGAAAAAGAATGAATTGGAATGTAGCAAAATGAAGTGGAGATTTGTGGAATGCAGTGTAATCGGTTGTAATGTGACTCAAGAGACTATTCCTGATTGTTTGTGGAAAGACTGGAGCATTCTTTTGCAGAATGGAACGCGATAGAACACGGTGGAGTGCTGGGGGATGGAGTGCAATGTTGTGGTATGGTGTTGAGTCGGTTGTAATGTGATTCCATATATAGTTCACTAGAGATTTTTAAGGGAATGCAGCCTTGCGGGTTGGAATCAAACGTAATAGAACGTTGTCGAATGCAGTAGATTAGAGTGGAAGGTTGTGAAATACAGTGTAATGGGGTGTAATGTGATGCAAAGGAGGGTTCCTGAGAGATTTTGTATAGAAGGATATCTTCTTTGTAACAATGGATGCCACAGAATGCAGTGGAATGCTTGCAATGGAGTAGAATCTTGGGGAATCGTGTTTAAATGGCATATAAATAGACGCAGTAGGCTGTTCCTGAATGTCTTGGAAGCAAAGGGGCCTTCTTCTACAGAATGGTATGCAATGGAATGTTGGGGAAAAGAGTGGACAATTCTTTTGCAGAATGGAATGCGATAGAACACGGTGAAGTGCTGAGGTATGGTGTACAAAGTTCTGGAATGGTGTGGATTCCGTTGTAATGTGACGCAATACAGGGTTCCCGACTGATTTGGAAGCGAATGCAGCCTTGCTGCATGGAATCTAACGTAGTAGAACGTGGTGGAATATTACGTAATCGAGTGGAAGGTTGTGAAATGGAGTGTACTGGGGTGAAATGTGATCTGTAGAGGATTACTGAGTGATTTTGCAGAGAACGGTGTGTTATTTGTAACAATGGAATGCAGTAGGATGCTTATAATGTTTTAAAGGAAGAAGAATCCTGTTGAATCGAGTGGAATGGCATGGGAATTGACACAATAGGCTGTTCCTGAATGGTTTGGAAGCAATTGGGCCTTCTTTCAGAGAATGGTATGAAATGGAATGTGGTGGAATGTTGCCCAACGGAGAGCAATGCTGTTTTATTGAGTTGAAAGTGGTGTTATGTGACGCAACAGAGAGTTCCTGGTTTGTTTGGATAAGAATGCTTCCTACTTTGTCACAATGGATCTCAGTAGAATTTTTTGGATTGTTGGGGAGTAGAGTAGAATCTTGTGGAATGGAGTTGAATGGCATGTGAAGTGACACAATACAACGTTCTTGAAATGCTTGCAACCAAATGGAGCTTTCTTTGTCAGAATGGAACGCAATAGAACATGGTATAATGTTGTGTGAAGGAGGGCAATGTTGTGGAATGGTGTGGAATTGACCCTAATGTGACATAACAAAGGTCTGCAGAGTGGTTTGGAAGCGAATGGGGTCTCTGTTGCCGCAGTGTAAAGCAAATGAATGTGCTGCATATTGGGAAAATTGTGGAATGGAGAGGAATGGGGTGTAATGTAATGCAATCGAGTTTACAGATTGTTCTGGAAATGAATGTAGCCTACGTTGACAGAACGGAACGCTCTAGAACGTGGAGGAATTTTGTGGAGTTCAGTGCATTTTTGTAGATTGGTGTAGAGTCGCGTGTAATGTGACACAATATAGAGTTCCTGAGTGGTCTAGAAGCAAATGGAGCCCTCTTGGATTGAATGGACCACCACAGAACATGGTGAGATGTTCAGGAATGGAGTGCAATGTTGTTAAATGGACTGGAATGATGCATAATGTGACGCAGTAGAGGGTTCATAATTGTTTTGGAAAGGAACAGAGCCTTATTTGACAGAAAGGATTGCGATATAACGTGTTGGAATTTAGTTGAATCTTGTAAAATGGAGTGGAATGGAATTTGATGTAATGCAATAGACCATCCTAAATGGATTGGTAGTGAAAAGAACCTACTTTGTAGGAAATGAATGCAAAAGAATACAGTGGAATATAGCAAAATGAAGTGGAGTGTTGGGAATGCAGTGTAATGGGATGTAATGTGACCTAAGAGATGGTTCCTGATTGCATCTGAAAAGAGTGGAGCCTTCTTTTGCAGAAGGGAACGCGATAGAACATGGTCGAGCGCTGGCGTATGCAGTGCAATGTTGTGGACTGGGGTTGAACCTGTTGTAATGTGACGCAATAAATGGTTCCCGAGTGATTTGGAAGCGAATGCAACGTAGCTGGATGGAATCAAACGTACTAGAACGTGGTGGAATATTGTGAAATAGAGTGGAATGTTGTGAAATGGAGTGTAATGGGGTGAAATGTGATCTGTAGAGGGATACTGAGTGATTTTGTAGAGAACGGTGCGTGCTTTATAAAAATGCAATGCCGTAGGATGAATTGGAATGTTCTGAAGTGTGAAGAATCTTGCGGAATGGTGTGGAATGGCATGTGAGTTGACGCAATAGTGTGTTCCTGAATGGTTTGGAAGCAATGGGTCCTTCTTTTACAGAATGGAATGCAATGGAATGTGGTGGAATGTTGCCCAATGGACTGCAACGCTGTTTTACTGTGAGGAAAGTGGTGTTATGTGACGCCACAGAGAGCTCCTGGTTTGTTTGGATAAGAATGCTTAATACATTATCACAATGGAACTCAGTAGCGCTCGTTGGATTGTTGGGGAATAGAGTAGAATCTTGTGGAATGGAGAGGAATGACATGTGAAGTGACACAATACGAAGTTCGTGAATTGCTTGGAACCCAATGGAGCTTTCTTTGCCAGAATAGAACGCAATGGAACGTAGTATAAAGTTGTGGAATGGAGGACAATGTTGTGAAATGGAGTGCAATCGGCTGTAATGTGACATAATAAAGGTCTCCAGACCGGTTTGGAAGCGAATGGTGCCTCCTTTGCCCAAGTGTAAAGCAAACGAACTTGCTGGCATATTGGGGAATGGAGCAAAATGTTGTGGAATGGATGGGAATGGAGTGTAATGTGACGCCATAGACTGTTACAGATTGTTTCGGAAACGAATGGAGCCTTCTTTGACAGAACAGAATGCTACAGAACGTGGTGGACTTTTGTGGAGTTCAGTGGAGTTTTGTAGATTGGTCTAGAATGGCGCGTAATGTGACACAAAATAGAGTTCCTGAGTGGTCTCAAAACAAATGGAGCTCTCCTGCATGGAATGGAACGCCACAGAACATGGTGAGATGTTCAGAAATTGAGTGCAATGTTGTTAAATGGACTGGAATCGTGCATAATGTGACGCAGTAGAGCGTTCCTCGTTGTTTTGGAAAGGAACGGTACCTTCTTTGACAGAATGGAATGCAATATAACGTGTTGGAATTTAGATGAATCTTGTACAATGGAGTGGAATGTCATTTGATGTGATGCATTAGACCGTCCTTAATGCGTTGGAAGTGAACCAAGCCTTACTTGTAGGAATGGAAAGAAAAAGAATGAATTGGAATGTAGCAAAATGAAGTGGAGATTTGAGGAATGCAGTGTAATCGGTTGTAATGTGACTCAAGAGACTGTTCCTGATTGTTTGTGGAAAGACTGGAGCATTCTTTTGCAGAATGGAACGCGAGAGAACACGGTGAAGTGCTGAGGTATGGTGTACGAAGTTGTGGAATGGTGTGGATTCCGTTGTAATGTGACGCAATACAGGGTTCCCGACTGATTTGGAAGCGAATGCATCCTTGCTGCATGGAATCTAACGTAATAGAACGTGGTGGAATATTACGTATTAGAGTGGAAGGTTGTGAAATGGAGTGTAATGGGGTGAAATGTGATCTGTAGAGGTTACTGAGTGATTTTGCAGAGAACGGTGTGTTATTTGTAACAATGGAATGCAGTAGGATGCTTATAATGTTTTAAAGGAAGAAGAATCCTGTTGAATCGAGTGGAATGGCACGTGAATTGACACAATAGGCTGTTCCTGAATGGTTTGGAAGCAATGGGGCGTTCTTTCAGAGAATGGTATGAAATGGAATGTGGTGGAATGTTGCCCAACGGAGAGCAATGCTGTTTTATTGAGTTGAAAGTGGTGTTATGTGACGCAACAGAGAGTTCCTGGGTTGTTTGGATAAGAATGCTTCCTACTTGGTCACAATGGATCTCAGTAGAATTTTTTGGATTGTTGGGGAGTAGAGTAGAATCTTGTGGAATGGAGTTGAATGGCATGTGAAGTGACACAATACAAAGTTCTTGAAATGCTTGCAACCAAATGGAGCTTTCTTTGTCAGAATGGAACGCAATAGAACATGGTATAATGTTGTGTGAAGGAGGGCAATGTTGTGGAATGGTGTGGAATTGACCCTAATGTGACATAACAAAGGTCTGCACAGTGGTTTGGAAGCGAATGGGGTCTCTGTTGCCGCAGTGTAAAGCAAATGAATGTGCTGCATATTGGGGAAAATTGTGGAATGTAGAGGAATGGGGTGTAATGTAATGCAATCGAGTTTACAGATTGTTCTGGAAATGAATGTAGCCTACGTTGACAGAACGGAACGCTCTAGAACGTGGAGGAATTTTGTGGAGTTCAGTGCATTTTTGTAGATTGGTGTAGAGTCGCGTGTAATGTGACACAATATAGAGTTCCTGAGTGGTCTAGAAGCAAATGGAGCCCTCTTGGATTGAATGGACCACCACAGAACATGGTGAGATGTTCAGGAATGGAGTGCAATGTTGTTAAATGGACTGGAATGATGCATAATGTGACGCAGTAGAGGGTTCATAATTGTTTTGGAAAGGAACAGAGCCTTATTTGACAGAAAGGATTGCGATATAACGTGTTGGAATTTAGTTGAATCTTGTAAAATGGAGTGGAATGGAATTTGATGTAATGCAATAGACCATCCTAAATGGATTGGTAGTGAAACGAACCTACTTTGTAGGAAATGAATGCAAAAGAATACAGTGGAATATAGCAAAATGAAGTGGAGTGTTGGGAATGCAGTGTAATGGGATGTAATGTGATCTAAGAGATGGTTCCTGATTGCATCTGAAAAGAGTGGAGCCTTCTTTTGCAGAAGGGAACGCGATAGAACATGGTCGAGCGCTGGCGTATGCAGTGCAATGTTGTGGACTGGGGTTGAACCTGTTGTAATGTGATGCAATAAAGGGTTCCCGAGTGATTTGGAAGCGAATGCAACGAAGCTGGATGGAATCAAATGTACTAGAACGTGGTGGAATATTGTGGAATAGAGCGGAATGTTGTGAAATGAAGTGTAATGGGGTGAAATGTGATCCGTAGAGGGATACCGAGTGATTTTGTAGAGAACGGTGTGTGCTTTATAAAAATGCAATGCCGTAGGATGCATTGGAATGTTCTGAAGTGTGAAGAATCTTGCGGAATGGTGTTTAATGGCATGTGATCAGACGCAATAGTGTGTTCCTGAATGGTTTGGAAGCAATGGGTCCTTCTTTTACAGAATGGAATGCAATGGAATGTGGTGGAATGTTGCCCAACGGAGTGCAATGCTGTTTTACTGAGTTGAAAGTGGTGTTATGTGATGCCACAGAGAGCTCCTGGTTTGTTTGGTTAAGAATGCTTCCTACTTTATTACAATGGAACTCAGTAGAGCTCGTTGGATTGTTGGCGAATAGAGTAGAATCTTGTGGAATGGAGAGGAATGACATGTGAAGTGACACAATACGAAGTTCGTGAATTGCTTGGAACCCAATGGAGCTTTCTTTGCCAGAATAGAACGCAATGAAACGTAGTATAAAGTTGTGGAATGGAAGACAGTGTTGAGAAATGGAGTGGAATCGGCTGTAATGTGACATAATAAAGGTCTCCAGACTGGTTTGGAAGCGAATGGTGCCGCCTTTGCCCAAGTGTAAAGCAAACGAACTTGCTGGCATATTGGGGAATGGAGCAAAATGTTGTGGAATGGATGGGAATGGAGTGTAATGTGACGCCATAGATTGTTACAGATTGTTTTGGAAACGAATGGAGCCTTCTTTGACAGAACAGAACGCTATATATAGAACGTGGTGGACTTTTGTGGAGTTCAGTGGAGTTTTGTAGATTGGTCTAGAATGGCGCGTAATGTGACACAAAATAGAGTTCCTGAGTGGTCTCAAAACAAATGGAGCTCTCCTGCATGGAATGGAGCACCACAGAACGTGGTGAGATTTTCAGGAATTGAGTGCAATGTTGTTAAATGGACTGGAATCGTGCATAATGTGACGCAGTAGAGCGTTCCTCGTTGTTTCGGAAAGGAACGGTACATTATTTGACAGAATGGAATGCAATATAACGTGTTGGAATTTAGATGAATCTTGTACAATGGAGTGGAATGTCATTTGATGTGATGCAATAGACCGTCCTTAATGCGTTGGAAGTGAACCAAGCCTTACTTGTAGGAATGGAAAGAAAAAGAATGAATTGGAATGTAGCAAAATGAAGTGGAGATTTGTGGAATGCAGTGTAATCGGTTGTAATGTGACTCAAGAGACTATTCCTGATTGTTTGTGGAAAGACTGGAGCATTCTTTTGCAGAATGGAACGCGATAGAACACGGTGGAGTGCTGGGGGATGGAGTGCAATGTTGTGGTATGGTGTTGAGTCGGTTGTAATGTGATTCCATATATAGTTCACTAGAGATTTTTAAGGGAATGCAGCCTTGCGGGTTGGAATCAAACGTAATAGAACGTTGTCGAATGCAGTAGATTAGAGTGGAAGGTTGTGAAATACAGTGTAATGGGGTGTAATGTGATGCAAAGGAGGGTTCCTGAGAGATTTTGTATAGAAGGATATCTTCTTTGTAACAATGGATGCCACAGAATGCAGTGGAATGCTTGCAATGGAGTAGAATCTTGGGGAATCGTGTTTAAATGGCATATAAATAGACGCAGTAGGCTGTTCCTGAATGTCTTGGAAGCAAAGGGGCCTTCTTCTACAGAATGGTATGCAATGGAATGTTGGGGAAAAGAGTGGACAATTCTTTTGCAGAATGGAATGCGATAGAACACGGTGAAGTGCTGAGGTATGGTGTACAAAGTTCTGGAATGGTGTGGATTCCGTTGTAATGTGACGCAATACAGGGTTCCCGACTGATTTGGAAGCGAATGCAGCCTTGCTGCATGGAATCTAACGTAGTAGAACGTGGTGGAATATTACGTAATCGAGTGGAAGGTTGTGAAATGGAGTGTACTGGGGTGAAATGTGATCTGTAGAGGATTACTGAGTGATTTTGCAGAGAACGGTGTGTTATTTGTAACAATGGAATGCAGTAGGATGCTTATAATGTTTTAAAGGAAGAAGAATCCTGTTGAATCGAGTGGAATGGCATGGGAATTGACACAATAGGCTGTTCCTGAATGGTTTGGAAGCAATTGGGCCTTCTTTCAGAGAATGGTATGAAATGGAATGTGGTGGAATGTTGCCCAACGGAGAGCAATGCTGTTTTATTGAGTTGAAAGTGGTGTTATGTGACGCAACAGAGAGTTCCTGGTTTGTTTGGATAAGAATGCTTCCTACTTTGTCACAATGGATCTCAGTAGAATTTTTTGGATTGTTGGGGAGTAGAGTAGAATCTTGTGGAATGGAGTTGAATGGCATGTGAAGTGACACAATACAACGTTCTTGAAATGCTTGCAACCAAATGGAGCTTTCTTTGTCAGAATGGAACGCAATAGAACATGGTATAATGTTGTGTGAAGGAGGGCAATGTTGTGGAATGGTGTGGAATTGACCCTAATGTGACATAACAAAGGTCTGCAGAGTGGTTTGGAAGCGAATGGGGTCTCTGTTGCCGCAGTGTAAAGCAAATGAATGTGCTGCATATTGGGAAAATTGTGGAATGGAGAGGAATGGGGTGTAATGTAATGCAATCGAGTTTACAGATTGTTCTGGAAATGAATGTAGCCTACGTTGACAGAACGGAACGCTCTAGAACGTGGAGGAATTTTGTGGAGTTCAGTGCATTTTTGTAGATTGGTGTAGAGTCGCGTGTAATGTGACACAATATAGAGTTCCTGAGTGGTCTAGAAGCAAATGGAGCCCTCTTGGATTGAATGGACCACCACAGAACATGGTGAGATGTTCAGGAATGGAGTGCAATGTTGTTAAATGGACTGGAATGATGCATAATGTGACGCAGTAGAGGGTTCATAATTGTTTTGGAAAGGAACAGAGCCTTATTTGACAGAAAGGATTGCGATATAACGTGTTGGAATTTAGTTGAATCTTGTAAAATGGAGTGGAATGGAATTTGATGTAATGCAATAGACCATCCTAAATGGATTGGTAGTGAAAAGAACCTACTTTGTAGGAAATGAATGCAAAAGAATACAGTGGAATATAGCAAAATGAAGTGGAGTGTTGGGAATGCAGTGTAATGGGATGTAATGTGACCTAAGAGATGGTTCCTGATTGCATCTGAAAAGAGTGGAGCCTTCTTTTGCAGAAGGGAACGCGATAGAACATGGTCGAGCGCTGGCGTATGCAGTGCAATGTTGTGGACTGGGGTTGAACCTGTTGTAATGTGACGCAATAAATGGTTCCCGAGTGATTTGGAAGCGAATGCAACGTAGCTGGATGGAATCAAACGTACTAGAACGTGGTGGAATATTGTGAAATAGAGTGGAATGTTGTGAAATGGAGTGTAATGGGGTGAAATGTGATCTGTAGAGGGATACTGAGTGATTTTGTAGAGAACGGTGCGTGCTTTATAAAAATGCAATGCCGTAGGATGAATTGGAATGTTCTGAAGTGTGAAGAATCTTGCGGAATGGTGTGGAATGGCATGTGAGTTGACGCAATAGTGTGTTCCTGAATGGTTTGGAAGCAATGGGTCCTTCTTTTACAGAATGGAATGCAATGGAATGTGGTGGAATGTTGCCCAATGGACTGCAACGCTGTTTTACTGTGAGGAAAGTGGTGTTATGTGACGCCACAGAGAGCTCCTGGTTTGTTTGGATAAGAATGCTTAATACATTATCACAATGGAACTCAGTAGCGCTCGTTGGATTGTTGGGGAATAGAGTAGAATCTTGTGGAATGGAGAGGAATGACATGTGAAGTGACACAATACGAAGTTCGTGAATTGCTTGGAACCCAATGGAGCTTTCTTTGCCAGAATAGAACGCAATGGAACGTAGTATAAAGTTGTGGAATGGAGGACAATGTTGTGAAATGGAGTGCAATCGGCTGTAATGTGACATAATAAAGGTCTCCAGACCGGTTTGGAAGCGAATGGTGCCTCCTTTGCCCAAGTGTAAAGCAAACGAACTTGCTGGCATATTGGGGAATGGAGCAAAATGTTGTGGAATGGATGGGAATGGAGTGTAATGTGACGCCATAGACTGTTACAGATTGTTTCGGAAACGAATGGAGCCTTCTTTGACAGAACAGAATGCTACAGAACGTGGTGGACTTTTGTGGAGTTCAGTGGAGTTTTGTAGATTGGTCTAGAATGGCGCGTAATGTGACACAAAATAGAGTTCCTGAGTGGTCTCAAAACAAATGGAGCTCTCCTGCATGGAATGGAACGCCACAGAACATGGTGAGATGTTCAGAAATTGAGTGCAATGTTGTTAAATGGACTGGAATCGTGCATAATGTGACGCAGTAGAGCGTTCCTCGTTGTTTTGGAAAGGAACGGTACCTTCTTTGACAGAATGGAATGCAATATAACGTGTTGGAATTTAGATGAATCTTGTACAATGGAGTGGAATGTCATTTGATGTGATGCATTAGACCGTCCTTAATGCGTTGGAAGTGAACCAAGCCTTACTTGTAGGAATGGAAAGAAAAAGAATGAATTGGAATGTAGCAAAATGAAGTGGAGATTTGTGGAATGCAGTGTAATCGGTTGTAATGTGACTCAAGAGACTGTTCCTGATTGTTTGTGGAAAGACTGGAGCATTCTTTTGCAGAATGGAACGCGAGAGAACACGGTGAAGTGCTGAGGTATGGTGTACGAAGTTGTGGAATGGTGTGGATTCCGTTGTAATGTGACGCAATACAGGGTTCCCGACTGATTTGGAAGCGAATGCATCCTTGCTGCATGGAATCTAACGTAATAGAACGTGGTGGAATATTACGTATTAGAGTGGAAGGTTGTGAAATGGAGTGTAATGGGGTGAAATGTGATCTGTAGAGGTTACTGAGTGATTTTGCAGAGAACGGTGTGTTATTTGTAACAATGGAATGCAGTAGGATGCTTATAATGTTTTAAAGGAAGAAGAATCCTGTTGAATCGAGTGGAATGGCACGTGAATTGACACAATAGGCTGTTCCTGAATGGTTTGGAAGCAATGGGGCGTTCTTTCAGAGAATGGTATGAAATGGAATGTGGTGGAATGTTGCCCAACGGAGAGCAATGCTGTTTTATTGAGTTGAAAGTGGTGTTATGTGACGCAACAGAGAGTTCCTGGGTTGTTTGGATAAGAATGCTTCCTACTTGGTCACAATGGATCTCAGTAGAATTTTTTGGATTGTTGGGGAGTAGAGTAGAATCTTGTGGAATGGAGTTGAATGGCATGTGAAGTGACACAATACAAAGTTCTTGAAATGCTTGCAACCAAATGGAGCTTTCTTTGTCAGAATGGAACGCAATAGAACATGGTATAATGTTGTGTGAAGGAGGGCAATGTTGTGGAATGGTGTGGAATTGACCCTAATGTGACATAACAAAGGTCTGCACAGTGGTTTGGAAGCGAATGGGGTCTCTGTTGCCGCAGTGTAAAGCAAATGAATGTGCTGCATATTGGGGAAAATTGTGGAATGTAGAGGAATGGGGTGTAATGTAATGCAATCGAGTTTACAGATTGTTCTGGAAATGAATGTAGCCTACGTTGACAGAACGGAACGCTCTAGAACGTGGAGGAATTTTGTGGAGTTCAGTGCATTTTTGTAGATTGGTGTAGAGTCGCGTGTAATGTGACACAATATAGAGTTCCTGAGTGGTCTAGAAGCAAATGGAGCCCTCTTGGATTGAATGGACCACCACAGAACATGGTGAGATGTTCAGGAATGGAGTGCAATGTTGTTAAATGGACTGGAATGATGCATAATGTGACGCAGTAGAGGGTTCATAATTGTTTTGGAAAGGAAAAGAGCCTTATTTGACAGAAAGGATTGCGATATAACGTGTTGGAATTTAGTTGAATCTTGTAAAATGGAGTGGAATGGAATTTGATGTAATGCAATAGACCATCCTAAATGGATTGGTAGTGAAACGAACCTACTTTGTAGGAAATGAATGCAAAAGAATACAGTGGAATATAGCAAAATGAAGTGGAGTGTTGGGAATGCAGTGTAATGGGATGTAATGTGATCTAAGAGATGGTTCCTGATTGCATCTGAAAAGAGTGGAGCCTTCTTTTGCAGAAGGGAACGCGATAGAACATGGTCGAGCGCTGGCGTATGCAGTGCAATGTTGTGGACTGGGGTTGAACCTGTTGTAATGTGACGCAATAAAGGGTTCCCGAGTGATTTGGAAGCGAATGCAACGTAGCTGGATGGAATCAAACGTACTAGAACGTGGTGGAATATTGTGAAATAGAGTGGAATGTTGTGAAATGGAGTGTAATGGGGTGAAATGTGATCTGTAGAGGGATACTGAGTGATTTTGTAGAGAACGGTGCGTGCTTTATAAAAATGCAATGCCGTAGGATGAATTGGAATGTTCTGAAGTGTGAAGAATCTTGCGGAATGGTGTGGAATGGCATGTGAGTTGACGCAATAGTGTGTTCCTGAATGGTTTGGAAGCAATGGGTCCTTCTTTTACAGAATGGAATGCAATGGAATGTGGTGGAATGTTGCCCAATGGACTGCAATGCTGTTTTACTGTGAGGAAAGTGGTGTTATGTGACGCCACAGAGAGCTCCTGGTTTGTTTGGATAAGAATGCTTAATACTTTATCACAATGGAACTCAGTAGAGCTCGTTGGATTGTTGGGGAATAGAGTAGAATCTTGTGGAATGGAGAGGAATGACATGTGAAGTGACACAATACGAAGTTCGTGAATTGCTTGGAACCCAATGGAGCTTTCTTTGCCAGAATAGAACGCAAAGAAACGTAGTATAAAGTTGTGGAATGGAGGACAATGTTGTGAAATGGAGTGCAATCGGCTGTAATGTGACATAATAAAGGTCTCCAGACTGGTTTGGAAGCGAATGGTGCCGCCTTTGCCCAAGTGTAAAGCAAACGAACTTGCTGGCATATTGGGGAATGGAGCAAAATGTTGTGGAATGGATGGGAATGGAGTGTAATGTGACGCCATAGATTGTTACAGATTGTTTTGGAAACGAATGGAGCCTTCTTTGACAGAACAGAACGCTATAGAACGTGGTGGACTTTTGTGGAGTTCAGTGGAGTTTTGTAGATTGGTCTAGAATGGCGCGTAATGTGACACAAAATAGAGTTCCTGAGTGGTCTCAAAACAAATGGAGCTCTCCTGCATGGAATGGAACGCCACAGAACATGGTGAGATGTTCAGAAATTGAGTGCAATGTTGTTAAATGGACTGGAATCGTGCATAATGTGACGCAGTAGAGCGTTCCTCGTTGTTTTGGAAAGGAACGGTACCTTCTTTGACAGAATGGAATGCAATATAACGTGTTGGAATTTAGATGAATCTTGTACAATGGAGTGGAATGTCATTTGATGTGATGCAATAGACCGTCCTTAATGCGTTGGAAGTAAACCAAGCCTTACTTGTAGGAATGGAAAGAAAAAGAATGAATTGGAATGTAGCAAAATGAAGTGGAGATTTGAGGAATGCAGTGTAATCGGTTGTAATGTGACTCAAGAGACTGTTCCTGATTGTTTGTGGAAAGACTGGAGCATTCTTTTGCAGAATGGAACGCGAGAGAACACGGTGAAGTGCTGAGGTATGGTGTACGAAGTTGTGGAATGGTGTGGATTCCGTTGTAATGTGACGCAATACAGGGTTCCCGACTGATTTGGAAGCGAATGCATCCTTGCTGCATGGAATCTAACGTAATAGAACGTGGTGGAATATTACGTATTAGAGTGGAAGGTTGTGAAATGGAGTGTAATGGGGTGAAATGTGATCTGTAGAGGTTACTGAGTGATTTTGCAGAGAACGGTGTGTTATTTGTAACAATGGAATGCAGTAGGATGCTTATAATGTTTTAAAGGAAGAAGAATCCTGTTGAATCGAGTGGAATGGCACGTGAATTGACACAATAGGCTGTTCCTGAATGGTTTGGAAGCAATGGGGCGTTCTTTCAGAGAATGGTATGAAATGGAATGTGGTGGAATGTTGCCCAACGGAGAGCAATGCTGTTTTATTGAGTTGAAAGTGGTGTTATGTGACGCAACAGAGAGTTCCTGGGTTGTTTGGATAAGAATGCTTCCTACTTGGTCACAATGGATCTCAGTAGAATTTTTTGGATTGTTGGGGAATAGAGTAGAATCTTGTGGAATGGAGTTGAATGGCATGTGAAGTGACACAATACAAAGTTCTTGAAATGCTTGCAACCAAATGGAGCTTTCTTTGTCAGAATGGAACGCAATAGAACATGGTATAATGTTGTGTGAAGGAGGGCAATGTTGTGGAATGGTGTGGAATTGACCCTAATGTGACATAACAAAGGTCTGCACAGTGGTTTGGAAGCGAATGGGGTCTCTGTTGCCGCAGTGTAAAGCAAATGAATGTGCTGCATATTGGGGAAAATTGTGGAATGGAGAGGAATGGGGTGTAATGTAATGCAATCGAGTTTACAGATTGTTCTGGAAATGAATGTAGCCTACGTTGACAGAACGGAACGCTCTAGAACGTGGAGGAATTTTGTGGAGTTCAGTGCAATTTTGTAGATTGGTGTAGAGTCGCGTGTAATGTGAAACAATATAGAGTTCCTGAGTGGTCTTGAAGCAAATGGAGACCTCTTGGATTGAATGGACCACCACAGAACATGGTGAGATGTTCAGGAATGGAGTGCAATGTTGTAAAATGGACTGGAATGGTGCATAATGTGATGCAGTAGAGGTTTCATAATTGTTTTGGAGAGGAACAGAGCCTTATTTGACAGAAAGGATTGCGATATAACGTGCTGGAATTTAGTTGAATCTTGTAAAATGGAGTGGAATGGAATTTGATGTAATGCAATAGACCATCCTAAATGGATTGGTAGTGAAACGAACCTTCTTTGTAGGAAATGAATGCAAAAGAATACAGTGGAATATAGCAAAATGAAGTGGAGTGTTGGGAATGCAGTGTAATGGGATGTAATGTGACCTAAGAGATGGTTCCTGATTGCATCTGAAAAGAGTGGAGCCTTCTTTTGCAGAAGGGAACGCGATAGAACATGGTCGAGCGCTGGCGTATGCAGTGCAATGTTGTGGACTGGGGTTGAACCTGTTGTAATGTGACGCAATAAAGGGTTCCCGAGTGATTTGGAAGCGAATGCAACGTAGCTGGATGGAATCAAACGTACTAGAACGTGGTGGAATATTGTGAAATAGAGTGGAATGTTGTGAAATGGAGTGTAATGGGGTGAAATGTGATCTGTAGAGGGATACTGAGTGATTTTGTAGAGAACGGTGCGTGCTTTATAAAAATGCAATGCCGTAGGATGCATTGGAATGTTCTGAAGTGTGAAGAATCTTGCGGAATGGTGTGGAATGGCATGTGAGTTGACGCAATAGTGTGTTCCTGAATGGTTTGGAAGCAATGGGTCCTTCTTTTACAGAATGGAATGCAATGGAATGTGGTGGAATGTTGCCCATTGGACTGCAATGCTGTTTTACTGTGAGGAAAGTGGTGTTATGTGACGCCACAGAGAGCTCCTGGTTTGTTTGGATAAGAATGCTTAATACATTATCACAATGGAACTCAGTAGAGCTCGTTGGATTGTTGGGGAATAGAGTAGAATCTTGTGGAATGGAGAGGAATGACATGTGAAGTGACACAATACGAAGTTCGTGAATTGCTTGGAACCCAATGGAGCTTTCTTTGCCAGAATAGAACGCAATGGAACGTAGTATAAAGTTGTGGAATGGAGGACAATGTTGTGAAATGGAGTGGAATCGGCTGTAATGTGACATATTAAAGGTCTCCAGACTGGTTTGGAAGCGAATGGTGCCGCCTTTGCCCAAGTGTAAAGCAAACGAACTTGCTGGCATATTGGGGAATGGAGCAAAATGTTGTGGAATGGATGGGAATGGAGTGTAATGTGACGCCATAGACTGTTACAGATTGTTTCGGAAACGAATGGAGCCTCCTTTGACAGAACAGAACGCTATAGAACGTGGTGGACTTTTGTGGAGTTCAGTGGAGTTTTGTAGATTGGTCTAGAATGGCGCGTAATGTGACACAAAATACAGTTCCTGGGTGGTCTCAAAACAAATGGAGCTCTCCTGCATGGAATGGAACGCCACAGAACATGGTGAGATGTTCAGGAATTGAGTGCAATGTTGTTAAATGGACTGGAATCGTGCATAATGTGACGCAGTAGAGCGTTCCTCGTTGTTTTGGAAAGGAACGGTACCTTCTTTGACAGAATGAAATGCAATATAACGTGTTGGAATTTAGATGAATCTTGTACAATGGAGTGGAATGTCATTTGATGTGATGCAATAGACCGTCCTTAATGCGTTGGAAGTAAACCAAGCCTTACTTGTAGGAATGGAAAGAAAAAGAATGAATTGGAATGTAGCAAAATGAAGTGGAGATTTGTGGAATGCAGTGTAATCGGTTGTAATGTGACTCAAGAGACTGTTCCTGATTGTTTGTGGAAAGACTGGAGCATTCTTTTGCAGAATGGAACGCGAGAGAACACGGTGAAGTGCTGAGGTATGGTGTACAAAGTTGTGGAATGGTGTGGATTCCGTTGTAATGTGACGCAATACAGGGTTCCCGACTGATTTGGAAGCGAATGCATCCTTGCTGCATGGAATCTAACGTAATAGAACGTGGTGGAATATTACGTATTAGAGTGGAAGGTTGTGAAATGGAGTGTAATGGGGTGAAATGTGATCTGTAGAGGTTACTGAGTGATTTTGCAGAGAACGGTGTGTTATTTGTAACAATGGAATGCAGTAGGATGCTTATAATGTTTTAAAGGAAGAAGAATCCTGTTGAATCGAGTGGAATGGCACGTGAATTGACACAATAGGCTGTTCCTGAATGGTTTGGAAGCAATGGGGCGTTCTTTCAGAGAATGGTATGAAATGGAATGTGGTGGAATGTTGCCCAACGGAGACAATGCTGTTTTATTGAGTTGAAAGTGGTGTTATGTGACGCAACAGAGAGTTCCTGGTTTGTTTGGATAAGAATGCTTCCTACTTTGTCACAATGGATCTCAGTAGAATTTTTTGGATTGTTGGGGAATAGAGTAGAATCTTGTGGAATGGAGTTGAATGGCATGTGAAGTGACACAATACAAAGTTCTTGAAATGCTTGCAACCAAATGGAGCTTTCTTTGTCAGAATGGAACGCAATAGAACATGGTATAATGTTGTGTGAAGGAGGGCAATGTTGTGGAATGGTGTGGAATTGACCCTAATGTGACATAACAAAGGTTTGCAGAGTGGTTTGGAAGCTAATGGGGTCTCTGTTGCCACAGTGTAAAGCAAATGAATGTGCTGCATATTGGGGAAAATTGTGGAATGGAGAGGAATGGGGTGTAATGTAATGCAATGGAGTTTACAGATTGTTCTGGAAATGAATGTAGCCTACGTTGACAGAACGGAACGCTCTAGAACGTGGAGGAATTTTGTGGAGTTCAGTGCAATTTTGTAGATTGGTGTAGAGTCGCGTGTAATGTGAAACAATATAGAGTTCCTGAGTGGTCTTGAAGCAAATGGAGACCTCTTGGATTGAATGGACCACCACAGAACATGGTGAGATGTTCAGGAATGGAGTGCAATGTTGTTAAATGGACTGGAATGGTGCATAATGTGACGCAGTAGAGGTTTCATAATTGTTTTGGAGAGGAACAGAGCCTTATTTGACAGAAAGGATTGCGATATAACGTGCTGGAATTTAGTTGAATCTTGTAAAATGGAGTGGAATGGAATTTGATGTAATGCAATAGACCATCCTAAATGGATTGGTAGTGAAACGAACCTTCTTTGTAGGAAATGAATGCAAAAGAATACAGTGGAATATAGCAAAATGAAGTGGAGTGTTGGGAATGCAGTGTAATGGGATGTAATGTGACCTAAGAGATGGTTCCTGATTGCATCTGAAAAGAGTGGAGCCTTCTTTTGCAGAAGGGAACGCGACAGAACATTGTCAAGCGCTGGCGTATGCAGTGCAATGTTGTGGACTGGGGTTGAACCTGTTGTAATGTGACGCAATAAAGGGTTCCCGAGTGATTTGGAAGCGAATGCAACGTAGCTGGATGGAATCAAACGTACTAGAACGTGGTGGAATATTGTGAAATAGAGTGGAATGTTGTGAAATGGAGTGTAATGGGGTGAAATGTGATCTGTAGAGGGATACTGAGTGATTTTGTAGAGAACGGTGCGTGCTTTATAAAAATGCAATGCCGTAGGATGCATTGGAATGTTCTTAAGTGTGAAGAATCTTGCTGAATGGTGTGGAATGGTATGTGAGTTGACGCAATAGTGTGTTCCTGAATGGTTTGGAAGCAATGGGTCCTTCTTTTACAGAATGGAATGCAATGGAATGTGGTGGAATGTTGCCCATTGGACTGCAATGCTATTTTACTGTGAGGAAAGTGGTGTTATGTGAAGCCACAGAGAGCTCCTGGTTTGTTTGGATAAGAATGCTTAATACTTTATCACAATGGAACTCAGTAGAGCTCGTTGGATTGTTGGGGAATAGAGTAGAATCTTGTGGAATGGAGAGGAATGACATGTGAAGTGACACAATACGAAGTTCGTGAATTGCTTGGAACCCAATGGAGCTTTCTTTGCCAGAATAGAACGCAATGGAACGTAGTATAAAGTTGTGGAATGGAGGACAATGTTGTGAAATGGAGTGGAATCGGCTGTAATGTGACATAATAAAGGTCTCCAGACTGGTTTGGAAGCGAATGGTGCCGCCTTTGCCCAAGTGTAAAGCAAACGAACTTGCTGGCATATTGGGGAATGGAGCAAAATGTTGTGGAATGGATGGGAATGGAGTGTAATGTGACGCCATATATTGTTACAGATAGTTTTGGAAACGAATGGAGCCTTCTTTGACAGAACAGAACGCTATAGAACGTGGTGGACTTTTGTGGAGTTTTGTTGATTGGTGTAGAATGGCGCGTAATGTGACACAAAATAGAGTTCCTGAGTGGTCTCAAAACAAATGGAGCTCTCCTGCATGGAATGGAACGCCACAGAACATGGTGAGATGTTCAGGAATTGAGTGCAATGTTGTTAAATGGACTGGAATCGTGCATAATGTGACGCAGTAGAGCGTTCCTCGTTGTTTTGGAAAGGAAAGGTACCTTATTTGACAGAATGGAATGCAATATAACGTGTTGGAATTTAGATGAATCTTGTGCAATGGAGTGGAATGTCATTTGATGTGATGCAATAGACCGTCCTTAATGCGTTGGAAGTGAACCAAGCCTTACTTGTAGGAATGGAAAGAAAAAGAATGAATTGGAATGTAGCAAAATGAAGTGGAGATTTGTGGAATGCAGTGTAATCGGTTGTAATGTGACTCAAGAGACTGTTCCTGATTGCTTGTGGAAAGACTGGAGCATTCTTTTGCAGAATGGAACGCGAGAGAACACGGTGGAGTGCTGGGAGATGGAGTGCAATGTTGTGGTATGGTGTTGAGTCGGTTGTAATGTGATTCCATATATAGTTCACTAGAGATTTTTAAGGGAATGCAGCCTTGCGGGTTGGAATCAAACGTAATAGAACGTGGTCGAATGCAGTAGATTAGAGTGGAAGGTTGTGAAATACAGTGTAATGGGGTGTAATGTGATGCAAAGGAGGGTTCCTGAGAGATTTTGTATAGAAGGATATCTTCTTTGTAACAATGGATGCCACAGAATGCAGTGGAATGTTTGCAATGGAGTAGAATCTTGGGGAATCGTGTTTAAATGGCATATAAATAGACGCAGTAGGCTGTTCCTGAATGTCTTGGAAGCAAGGGGTCCTTCTTTTACAGAATGGTATGCAATGGAATGTTGGGGAAAAGAGTGGACACTTCTTTTGCAGAATGGAATGTGATAGAACACGGTGGAGTGCTGGGGTATGTTGTACAATGTTGTGGAATGGTGTGGATTCCGTTGTAATGTGACGCAATACAGGGTTCCCGACTGATTTGGAAGCGAATGCCGCCTTGCTGCATGGAATTTAACGTAATAGAACGTGGTGGAATATTACGTAATAGAGTGGAAGGTTGTGAAATGGAGTGTAATGGGGTGAAATGTGATCTGTAGAGGTTACTGAGTGATTTTGCAGAGATCGGTGTGTTATTTGTAACAATGGAATGCAGTAGGATGCATTATAATGTTTGAAAGGAAGAAGAATCCTGTTGAATCGAGTGGAATGGCATGGGAATTGACACAATAGGCTGTTCCTGAATGGTTTGGAAGCAATTGGGCCTTCTTTCAGAGAATGGTATGAAATGGAATGTGGTGGAATGTTGCCCAACGGAGAGCAATGCTGTTTTATTGAGTTGAAAGTGGTGTTATGTGACGCAACAGAGAGTTCCTGGTTTGTTTGGATAAGAATGCTTCCTACTTTGTCACAATGGATCTCAGTAGAATTTTTTGGATTGTTGGGGAATAGAGTAGAATCTTGTGGAATGGAGTTGAATGGCATGTGAAGTGACACAATACAAAGTTCTTGAAATGCTTGCAACCAAATGGAGCTTTCTTTGGCAGAATGGAACGCAATAGAACATGGTATAATGTTGTGTGAAGGAGGGCAATGTTGTGGAATGGTGTGGAATTGACCCTAATGTGACATAACAAAGGTCTGCACAGTGGTTTGGAAGCGAATGGGGTCTCTGTTGCCGCAGTGTAAAGCAAATGAATATGCTGCATATTGGGGGAAATTGTGGAATGGAGAGGAATGGGGTGTAATGTAATGCAATCGAGTTTACAGATTGTTCTGGAAATGAATGTAGCCTACGTTGACAGAACGGAACGCTCTAGAACGTGGAGGAATTTTGTGGAGTTCAGTGCAATTTTGTAGATTGGTGTAGAGTCGCGTGTAATGTGAAACAATATAGAGTTCCTGAGTGGTCTTGAAGCAAATGGAGACCTCTTGGATTGAATGGACCACCACAGAACATGGTGAGATGTTCAGGAATGGAGTGCAATGTTGTTAAATGGACTGGAATGGTGCATAATGTGACGCAGTAGAGGTTTCATAATTGTTTTGGAGAGGAACAGAGCCTTATTTGACAGAAAGGATTGCGATATAACGTGTTGGAATTTAGTTGAATCTTGTAAAATGGAGTGGAATGGAATTTGATGTAATGCAATAGACCATCCTAAATGGATTGGTAGTGAAACGAACCTTCTTTGTAGGAAATGAATGCAAAAGAATACAGTGGAATATAGCAAAATGAAGTGGAGTGTTGGGAATGCAGTGTAATGGGATGTAATGTGACCCAAGAGATGGTTCCTGATTGCATCTGAAAAGAGTGGAGCCTTCTTTTGCAGAAGGGAACGCGATAGAACATGGTCAAGCGCTGGGGTATGCAGTGCAATGCTGTGGACTGGGGTTGAACCTGTTGTAATGTGACGCAATAAAGGGTTCCCGAGTGATTTGGAAGCGAATGCAACGTAGCTGGATGGAATCAAACGTACTAGAACGTGGTGGAATATTGTGGAATAGAGTGGAATGTTGTGAAATGGAGTGTAATGGGGTGAAATGTGATCTGTAGAGGGATACTGAGTGATTTTGTAGAGAACGGTGCGTCCTTTATAAAAATGCAATGCCGTAGGATGCATTGGAATGTTCTGAAGTGTGAAGAATCTTGCGGAATGGTGTGGAATGGCATGTGAGTTGATGCAATAGTGTGATCCTGAATGGTTTGGAAGCAATGGGTCCTTCTTTTACAGAATGGAATGCAATGGAATGTGGTGGAATGTTGCCCATTGGTCTGCAATGCTGTTTTACTGTGAGGAAAGTGGTGTTATGTGACGCCACAGAGAGCTCCTGGTTTGTTTGGATAAGAATGCTTAATACTTTATCACAATGGAACTCAGTAGAGCTCGTTGGATTGTTGGGGAATAGAGTAGAATCTTGTGGAATGGAGAAGAATGACATGTGAAGTGACACAATACGAAGTTCGTGAATTGCTTGGAACCCAATGGAGCTTTCTTTGCCAGAATAGAACGCAATGGAACGTAGTATAAAGTTGTGGAATGGAGGACAATGTTGTGAAATGGAGTGGAATCGGCTGTAATGTGACATAATAAAGGTCTCCAGACTGGTTTGGAAGCGAATGGTGCCACCTTTGCCCAAGTGTAAAGCAAACGAACTTGCTGGCATATTGGGGAATGGAGCAAAATGTTGTGGAATGGATGGGAATGGAGTGTAATGTGACGCCATAGATTGTTACAGATTGTTTTAGAAACGAATGGAGCCTTCTTTGACAGAACAGAACGCTATAGAACGTGGTGGACTTTTGTGGAGTTCAGTGGAGTTTTGTAGATTGGTGTAGAATGGCGCATAATGTGACACAAAATAGAGTTCCTGAGTGGTCTCAAAACAAATGGAGCTCTCCTGCATGGAATGGAACGCCACAGAACATGGTGAGATGTTCAGGAATTGAGTGCAATGTTGTTAAATGGACTGGAATCGTGCATAATGTGATGCAGTAGAGCATTCCTCGTTGTTTCGGAAAGGAACGGTACCTTCTTTGACAGAATGGAATGCAATATAAAGTGTTGGAATTTAGATGAATCTTGTACAATGGAGTGGAATGTCATTTGATGTGATGCAATAGACTGTCCTTAATGCGTTGGAAGTGAACCAAGAATTACTTGTAGGAATGGAAAGAAAAAGAATGAATTGGAATGTAGCAAAATGAAGTGGAGATTTGTGGAATGCAGTGTAATCGGTTGTAATGTGACTCAAGAGACTGTTCCTGATTGTTTGTGGAAAGACTGCAGCATTCTTTTGCAGAATGGAACGCGAGAGAACACGGTGGAGTGCTGGGGGATGGAGTGCAATGTTGTGGTATGGTGTTGAGTCGGTTGTAATATGATTCCATATATAGTTCACTAGAGATTTTTAAGGGAATGCAGCCTTGCGGGTTGGAATCAAACGTAATAGAACGTGGTCGAATGCAGTAGATTAGAGTGGAAGTTTGTGAAATACAGTGTATTGGATTGTAATGTGATGCAAAGGAGGGTTCCTGAGAGATTTTGTATAGAAGGATATCTTCTTTGTAACAATGGATGCCACAGAATGCAGTGGAAGGTTTGCAATGGAGTAGAATCTTGGGGAATCGTGTTTAAATGGCATATAAATAGACGCAGTAGGCTGTTCCTGAATGTCTTGGAAGCAAAGGGGCCTTCTTTCACAGAATGGTATGCAATGGAATGTTGGGGAAAAGAGTGGACACTTCTTTTGCAGAATGGAACGCGATAGAACACGGTGAAGTGCTGAAGCATGGTGTACAATGCTGTGGAATGGTGTGGATTCCGTTGTAATGCGACGCAATACAGGGTTCCCGACTGATTTGGAAGGGAATGCAGCCTTGCTGCATGGAATCTAACGTAATAGAATGTGGTAGAATATTACGTAATAGAGTGGAAGGTTGTGAAATGGAGTGTAATGGGGTGAAATGTGATCTGTAGAGGGTTACTGAGTGATTTTGCAGAGAACGGTGTGTTATTTGTAACAATGGAGTGCAGTAGGATGCTTATAATGTTTTAAAGGAAGAAGAATCCTGTTGAATCGAGTGGAGTGGCATGTGAGTTGACGCAATAGTGTGTTCCTGAATGGTTTGGAAGCAATGGGTCCTTCTTTTACAGAATGGAATGCAATGGAATGTGGTGGAAGGTTGCCCAATGGACTGCAATGCTGTTTTACTGTGAGGAAAGTGGTGTTATGTGACGCCACAGAGAGCTCCTGGTTTGTTTGGATAAGAATGCTTAATACATTATCACAATGGAACTCAGTAGAGCTCGTTGGATTGTTGGGGAATAGAGTAGAATCTTGTGGAATGGAGAGGAATGACATGTGAAGTGACAAAATACGAAGTTCGTGAATTGCTTGGAACCCAATGGAGCTTTCGTTGCCAGAATAGAACACAATGGAACGTAGTATAAAGTTGTGGAATGGAGGACAATATTGTGAAATGGAGTGGAATCGGCTGTAATGTGACATAATAAAGGTCTCCAGACTGTTTTGGAAGCGAATGGTGCCGCCTTTGCCCAAGTGTAAAGCAAACGAACTTGCTGGCATATTGGGGAATGGAGCAAAATGTTGTGGAATGGATGGGAATGGAGTGTAATGTGACGCCATAGATTGTTACAGATTGTTTTGGAAACGAATGGAGCCTTCTTTGACAGAACAGAACGCTATAGAACGTGGTGGACTTTTGTGGAGTTCAGTGGAATTTTGTAGATTGGTGTAGAATGGCACGTAATGTGACACAAAATAGAGTTCCTGAGTGGTCTCAAAACAAATGGAGCTCTCCTGCATGGAATGGAACGCCAAAGAACATGGTGAGATGTTCAGGAATGGAGTGCAATGTTGTTAAATGGACTGGAATCGTGCATAATGTGACGCAGTAGAGCGTTCCTCGTTGTTTTGGAAAGGAACGGTACCTTATTTGACAGAATGGAATGCAATATAACATGTTGGAATTTAGATGAATCTTGTACAATGGAGTGGAATGTCATTTGATGTGATGCAATAGACCGTCCTTAATGCGTTGGAAGTGAACCAAGTCTTACTTTTAGGAATGGAAACAAAAAGAATGAATTGGAATGTAGCAAAATGAAGTGGAGATTTGTGGAATGCAGTGTAATCGGTTGTAATGTGACACAAGAGACTGTTCCTGATTGTTTGTGGAAAGACTGGAGCAATCTTTTGCAGAATGGAACGCGATAGAACACGGTGGAGTGCTGGGGGATGGAGTGCAATGTTGTGGTACGGTGTTGAGTCGGTTGTAATGTGATTCCATATATAGTTCACTAGAGATTTTTAAGGGAATGCAGCCTTGCGGGTTGGAATCAAACGTAATAGAACGTGGTCGAATGCAGTAGATTAGAGTGGAAGGTTGTGAAATACAGTGTAATGGGGTGTAATGTGATGCAAAGAGGGATCCTGAGAGATTTTGTATAGAAGGATATCTTCTTTGTAACAATGGATGCCACAGAATGCAGTGGAATGTTTGCAGTGGAGTAGAATCTTGGGGAATCGTGTTTAAATGGCATATAAATAGACGCAGTAGGCTGTTCCTGAATGTCTTGGAAGCAAAGGGGCCTTCTTTTACAGAATGGTATGGAATGGAATGTTGGGGAAAAGAGTGGACACTTCTTTTGCAGAATGGAACGTGATAGAACACGGTGGAGTGCTGGGGTATGGTGTACAATGTTGTGGAATGGTGTGGATTCCGTTGTAATGTGACGCAATACAGGGTTCCCGACTGATTTGGAAGTGAATGCGGCCTTGCTGCATGGAATCTAACGTAGTAGAACGTGGTGGAATATTACGTAATAGAGTGGAAGGTTGTGAAATGGAGTGTAATGGGGTGAAATGTGATCTGTAGAGGGTTACTGAGTGATTTTGCAGAGAACGGTGTGTTATTTGTAACAATGGAATGCAGTAGGATGCATTATAATGTTTTAAAGGGAGAAGAATCCTGTTGAATCGAGTGGAGTGGCATGTGAATTGACACAATAGGCTGTTCCTGAATGGTTTGGAAGCAACGGGGCGTTCTTTCACAGAATGGTGTGAAAAGGAATGCGGTGGAATGTTGCCCAACGGAGTGCAATGCTGTTTTGTTGAGTTGAAAGTGGTGTTATGTGACGCAACAGAGAGTTCCTGGGTTGTTTGGATAAGAATGCCTCCTACTTTGTCACAATAGATCTCAGTAGAATTTTTTGGATTGTTGGGGAGTAGAGTAGAATCTTGTGGAATGGAGTTGAATGGCATGTGAAGTGACACAATACAAAGTTCTTGAAATGATTGCAACCAAATGGAGCTTTCTTTGGCAGAATGGAACGCAATAGAACATGGTATAATGTTGTGTGAAGGAGGGCAATGTTGTGGAATGGTGTGGAATTGACCCTAATGTGACATAACAAAGGTCTGCACAGTGGTTTGGAAGCGAATGGGGTCTCTGTTGCCGCAGTGTAAAGCAAATGAATGTGCTGCATATTGGGGGAAGTTGTGGAATGGAGAGGAATGGGGTGTAATGTAATGCAATCGAGTTTACAGATTGTTCTGGAAATGAATGTAGCCTACGTTGACAGAACGGAACGCTCTAGAACGTGGAGGGATTTTGTGGAGTTCAGTGCAATTTTGTAGATTGGTGTAGAGTCGCGTGTAATGTGACACAATATAGAGTTCCTCAGTGGTCTAGAAGCAAATGGAGCTCTCTTGGATTGAATGGACCGCCACAGAACATGGTGAGGTGTTCAGGAATGGAGTGCAATGTTGTTAAATGGACTGGAATGGTGCATAATGTGACGCAGTAGAGGGTTCATAAATGTTTTGGAAAGGAACAGAGCCTTATTTGACAGAAAGGATTGCGATATAACGTGCTGGAATTTAGTTGAATCTTGTAAAATGGAGTGGAATGGTATTTGATGTAATGCAATAGACCATCCTAAATGGATTGGTAGTGAAACGAACCTTCTTTGTAGGAAATGAACGCAAAAGAATACAGTGGAATGTAGCAAAATGAAGTGGAGTGTTGGGAATGCAGTGCAATGGGATGTAATGTGACCTAAGAGATGGTTCCTGATTGCATCTGAAAAGAGTGGAGCCTTCTTTTGCAGAAGGGAACGCGATAGAACATGGTCGAGCGCTGGCGTATGCAGTGCAATGTTGTGGACTGGGGTTGAACCTGTTGTAATGTGACGCAATAAAGGGTTCCCGAGTGATTTGGAAGCGAATGCAACGTCGCTGGATGGAATCAAACGTACTAGAACGTGGTGGAATATTGTGGAATAGAGTGGAATGTTGTGAAATGGAGTGTAATGGGGTGAAATGTGATCTGTAGAGGGATACCGAGTGATTTTGTAGAGAACGGTGCGTGCTTTATAAAAATGCAATGCCGTAGGATGCATTGGAATGTTCTGAAGTGTGAAGAATCTTGCGGAATGGTGTGGAATGGCATGTGAGTTGACGCAATAGTGTGTTCCTGAATGGTTTGGAAGCAATGGGTCCTTCTTTTACAGAATGGAATGCAATGGAATGTGGTGGAAGGTTGCCCAACGGACTGCAATGCTGTTTTACTGTGAGGAAAGTGGTGTTATGTGACGCCACAGAGAGCTCCTGGTTTGTTTGGATAAGAATGCTTCCTACTTTATCACAATGGAACTCAGTAGAGCTCGTTGGATTGTTGGGGAATAGAGTAGAATCTTGTGGAATGGAGAGGAATGACATGTGAAGTGACACAATACGAAGTTCGTGAATTGCTTGGAACCCAATGGAGCTTTCTTTGCCAGAATAGAACGCAATGGAACGTAGTATAAAGTTGTGGAATGGAGGGCAATGTTGTGAAATGGAGTGGAATCGGCTGTAATGTGACATAATAAAGGTCTCCAGACTGGTTTGGAAGCGAATGGTGCCTCCTTTGCCCAAGTGTAAAGCAAACGAACTTGCTGGCATATTGGGGAATGGAGCAAAATGTTGTGGAATGGATGGGAATGGAGTGTAATGTGACGCCATAGATTGTTACAGATTGTTTTGGAAACGAATGGAGCCTTCTTTGACAGAACAGAACGCTATATATAGAACGTGGTGGACTTTTGTGGAGTTCAGTGGAGTTTTGTAGATTGGTGTAGAGTGGCGCGTAATGTGACACAAAATAGAGTTCCTGTGTGGTCTCAAAACAAATGGAGCTCTCCTGCATGGAATGGAACGCCACGGAACATGGTGAGATGTTCAGGAATGGAGGGCAATGTTGCTAAATGGACCGGGATCGTGCATAATGTGACGCAGTAGAGCGTTCCTCGTTGTTTCGGAAAGGAACGGTTCCTTTTTTGACAGAATGGAATGCAATATAACGTGTTGGAATTTAGATGAATCTTGTACAATGGAGTGGAATGTCATTTGATGTGATGCAATAGACCGTCCTTAATGCGTTGGAAGTGAACCAAGCCTTACTTGTAGGAATGGAAAGAAAAAGAATGAATTGGAATGTAGCAAAATGAAGTGGAGATTTGTGGAATGCAGTGTAATCGGTTGTAATGTGACTCAAGAGACCGTTCCTGATTGTTTGGGGAAAGAGTGGAGCATTCTTTTGCAGAATGGAACGCGATAGAACACGGTGGAGTGCTGGGGGATGGAGTGCAATGTTGTGGTATGGTGTTGAGTCGGTTGTAATGTGATTCCATATATAGTTCACTAGAGATTTTTAAGGGAATGCAGAATTGCGGGTTGGAATCAAACGTAATAGAACGTGGTCGAATGCAGTAGATTAGAGTGGAAGGTTGTGAAGTACAGTGTAATGGGGTGTAATGTTGTAAATTTGTAAATGTGAAAAAGGGACCCCGTGAGACAGAGGGCGGGAGGACGAGATCAGGCCGGACTCCGCACGCCCCTGGCCTCTGTTCCTTTCTCACCCACACCACGCAGCCCAGCAGCAGATGGGGGCGTGGACGGGGACAGCGCAAGAGGAGAGGGGCCCCGCGCGCACAGCGAGAAGAGCACTCCCGTTCGCTCCGAACGTCTGTCCCTCGCTCCGGCGCGGTTCAGGCCCGGCCCAGGATAGCGCGAGATCGCCACATCGATCAGGAGCACACGGGGACGACGCCCCGGCCGCGTGTGGGATTAGGGCAGCCCGCCGAGTCCAGGAAACGAAGACGGGGCCTGCTTCCCCCGGAGTCGGTTCCTTCGAGAGAACCCCACGCCAGACAAGCGCCCAACACACGAGGCACAGAGCCTCCAGGGTGGGTCGTGAGGGAGTCCATCACGACCGTGACGACCCGGGCATACAACCGCAGGCAGGCAGGGAGAGCACCACGCAGGACAAGAGGACCCAGACACGCGCGCACGCGCACACGTCTCCTCCTCCCCCGCCGCCCTTGGGTCACCAGGAACCGTGAGGTTGGCGCACCCAGATCGGGACCTCCCTGGGCGCACGCGACAAGAGCCAGCGCACAGGCACACGCGGGTGGCGACCTCAGGGAATACAGGACCGGAGCCGGGCATCTATCCGGCCGCACACGCTCAAGAAGCCCGGAGCCGTGCCACGCACGTCCAAGAGAGGTCCCAGAGTCCCTCAGCGACAAGCACCGAGTGACAGGGTGTCAGCACCTCTCTGCAGGTACAATCGGACCACCTCTCGAGAGAGGAATCACAGGGCCACCCCACGGACAGGGGGGACCCCCATGACGAGCGCGTGGCCTGTCCCCACCGGGCCCAATCCCCCCAGCATCACACCACTGTCACCAGGGCTCCAGGGCTCCCGGGGCCATCTTGTCGACGCTTGGGGGGAGGGGGTTTGAAGGGGGCTTGCTGGAAAGGGAGGGGGAGGGGTCAGACAGTCGGCGGGGCGCGGGTCGGTGGGTGACAGCAGGGAGGCCCAGGGACACACGACAGCGGCAGCGGCAGCGGCAGCGGCAGTGGCAGCGGAGTCGGGGTTGGAATCGGGATCGGGATCGCGATCGCGATCACCCTTCCCTTTCCCAGCCGCCGGTCGGTCCCCACATCCGAGAGATAAGTCGGCGGGAGGGGAGGCCTTCAAAGAGACGAGACTTGTGTAAAAGAAAGGAAACAATGCCCGGCCGGCCGGGCCGGGCCGGGCCGGTCCATCCACACATACGGAATGGAGGGGCAAGGGGCCGTATCCCCTCCCCCAACGTGAGCGCCTACAACGAACGGATCCCACACGAGGGACTACGGGCAGGCCCCTGGAGCCCCACGCGGACCACCCCATGCGCCACGAGGCCCAGCCCCACCTCCGGAGCCGGACGCCGAGCCGAGCGAGCGGAGCGGGGCGGGGCGGAGGCCCTGGCAGACTTGTGACACGCACGGAGGGCCTGGCCACGGAGAAGGAACAGAAAGGGCGGCGCGGCACAGCGCGCGACCACCTCTCTCTCTCTCTCTCTCTCTCTCTCTCTCTCTCTCTCTCTCCTCCCTTTTGCGTCTACGTCTCCCTCTCCGCCGCAGCAGTCTCGGTCATCCGGCGGGTGGGTAGGTGAGTGGGTCCACGCGGGCGGAGTGACACCGGCGCTGGCTGCTAGTCGACCCGTTCGGGCGGCCTCCCAGGGCCCAGGCCACCAAGGGAGCGACCGAGCGTGCGTGGCGACAGTCACCACCCGAGAAAGCGAATCCGCGGCCCCAGTCTCCGGTGAGCGCAGAGCGCGCCGGCGTCCCGGCACGAACGTGCCTGCAGCGCCCACTGCCCGCGTCCTCCTGAAAGTCCGCCTCGGGGAACCGTGGCCACGTCCTGTCCCTTGTCCGGTGTCACCGCAGCTCGAGAGGGAACAGGCCGCATAAAAGCGGCCGGCAGATGGCGCCCGACAACCGGCGCCGGTCCGTCAGCGGGACGGATCCAGATCGCAGGGCCGGCGAGAGCTCGCCACCGGCCGCCGTGAATGTCCCCCATCCATCTGATCCCGGGCCGCCCCGGGGCTCCCACCCACCCGCCCACCCACCCGCACGTGAGGGTAAACACAAAGGGAGGAAGGAGGACACCCACCAACGGAAACTCATCCCATCCCTCGCTCTCGCCTAGGAAGAAGGAATACCGTCAGAAATGGCCACCCACCCTGAAGTACAGGTTTCGGATACTATTTCGTCCTCTTAGAAAAGTAAATAAATAGAAAGGCAGTTCCCGGGTGGCGGTCGCCAATAGGTTCTTCACCACGGTATAAAGGTCATATCCAAGTGCGGGCAAAGGGGTCGGATTGTGTGCATACCGAGGATCAGGGCCTAATTTGGCTACCCAGAAAACGAATTAAGATACGACATAAAGAAAACTTTCCAACGTCAACGGCCTCCTCTGCGAGAGTCATTCCAGAATCGGATCGTCAGAAAACCTCAACCTCAACAAAGATCCTGGCAGTGCCGTGGCAGCTGTCGCTGCCTTCATCCCGCCGGTTCCTGGCCTTTCCGTTGGAAGGAAGGAAGAAGGAGGAGGTATCTAAGCGGGCACGGGCGTACAGTCCAACAACGGACTTGACTGCATCGCTATTGTCGGAACTCAACCCACAATCAGGAGGAGTGCAAGCCGCAGCGCTCCAAAGTCGTGAGACTGTAGACTATCTACCGTGAAAAGAACATAATGGGATGTGGACCGTTCCCAGGGATGCGCCGTGTGTTTTCTTTCATTCGTCTGATTTCTCTCAAACCGTTCACGTGCAGTTAGACAATATCCATCCTGTGATGGATAAGTTTTCACCAATGCCTAGGGGGTAGGTACCTCACTGGTTTTCTGGGTTTCACCGGACAGGGCCGGTAACCGTAGGTCTGCTTTCGCCCTGTGTCCGTATTCCCATTCTGTGAAGGTGCGAACTCGCCGTCTGATCAGCCGCAGTCTGCTAAAACCTACATACACAGGCTTTTAGGTTACTCTACAAGAAGTTATGTCAGAGAGAGAATCCATCTTCCCGTGTTCTCTCCCGTCTGCTATACCTCTATAGCTTTTCTTCTTCCTTTCCTTCCTAATGACAGCCCTTTCGTAGAATCCGTGCCTCATATCGAAAATCACCGAGTAGCGTCCTCCTTTCCGAGCGGTAAAGATACCTCAAGACAAAGGCCGGGCACAGAAGCCACAGGGCACACATCTGCAAAGAAGCCAAAAAGCTAATAACCCCTTTCAAAGAATACGGCTCCTCTCTCACTCACCGACTTCACAGTTGCCCGTATATGGCCCCGGAAGACGGCGGCGGCGGGTTAGCCAGAGACGGGTAAGATTCCTCACGGGAGGAACAACCTATAAGGCAGGCACAGGTCGCAGGGGGGCGCCATCAGGCGAGAAACTGGGGATCCACGGAGGTGAGGCTTAGAGCCTCCCCCCCACCCCACCCCCCGACCCCCCGCCGTTTGGAGAGGAATCTTCTGCGTCCGTGGATGTTCTGTGCCCCTTGTCTAGCTCGGATTAATACTCAGTCTACAGGCACAGACCTGATCGTCTACATTCGCCCTCCCTCTGACAGCACTAAACTATGTCTCCTGCCTTCGTCCTGCATCTACTGACCACTTCAGCATTTTATTAAAAACTGAAAATAAAAAGTAAGGAAGGGAGAGACATGTGGGATTCACATATAAATCGAGTATTAAAAATCAATCGAAACCATCATAGCCGACTGGACGGTTGAGAGTTCACCAGGCGTGATCAAAACCGAACGCGTCCGTGATAACGACTGCCCTTAGCCACCGTTCACCAGGTAAGAACTTAGTCACTGGGTAAGAACTAGGTCACCGTGGAACACCTTGTTCGTCATGCTGCAGAAGATGGGAGACCCTCGAGGATGAGGCTGGGGCTTGATGGATGACTGCGCATCGAGTCCCCTCCACAGAATGTTACCGCTGTTAACAACCATCCGATCGACACATAGGAGAGGTGCCCTCTCAAAAAAATAAGAAGAATAAAAAATAAAAAATAAACACTGATCAGTGAGCAAAACACTCTCTGTAAGGCCATTCTTTAAATATTGAGGCTCCTGAAGACATGCTGACGGTTCCCTGCCAGACGTAATCGTACAACTAGAGCCAGTGCAAGAGGAAAGGTGAAATAGGAACTTCTCAGGACCAGAATGGTCGGAGCTGAACCCGGAAACAGCTATCGTCTGAATATATGCTAAGATGATCTCCCGAGAGAGAGCAGCATTCACGTAGCAGACGGCATTAGCAACGCAGCACGTGTGCAACACTTGGTAGGACGACAGATGACCGAGACTTGGTTTACTTGAAGAGCGTGGCATGACCATACGTACCCCTGATAAGCTCAGCTTCCGGTGGTGGTTGGAGATGGCGTTCCCAACAAATCTAGGGCAGAAGCAGCCGTCTAGGAATCCCAGATCCCGCCTTGGGGCGGGGAGAAGACTTGACTGTTCCTTGGGATGGTGTAAGAACGAGTTCTTGGAAGCTCGGAAAGAGCGCCCCGTGTAAGCCGGTGAGCCAGCGAGGCTGTGAGCTCAAATCCCAAAGGAAACCACCTTCTTAACCAGGGCAGTATCGCGAGTAACAGTTTTTGGCGAAAGGCTTGGGTTAAGGAGGTTGGATGGATGGTAGGGGGGGGGAGAACTCGGAGGGAGATGGTGGAGAAAAGAGCCGTTTCCAGAATCTGTGTCACAACGGGAAACTGAGGGGGGGTCGGGGCTGCCAGGGTGGGAATTGGGGGTAGCGAGGGGTGTGTCATCGAGTGGGTTTGCAGGTGCGCTAAATTAAAAAGACATTTTTCGACAGGCTGTCACCGTACACGTGCAGAAAGTCCATTTCCCCTCTTCGTTCCTTTTGCTCCTGTCAGCTTCTAAACCCTCAACTCTCCTGAATATCGAGAGCTCACCTTCCACCTTACATCACAGACAGTGCTTCAGCCATCAGTTTGCAAGCTCTCTCCTCTGGGACCTCTCAGATTTCTGCAGGTGAGCTGAGGGACACAGAGACCCTGTCCTCGGGGACATCATTACACGGTTTTGTCCCCCTACCTCCAGAACCGGTGTAATGACTGAATCCTTCTCTCACCCACACTCGAAAGAGGTCTAACTCCTGGGAGGACTCACACGTTCAGCTCGCCTTTCCGGCGCAGGCCAAGTTGGAACTGAGTTCACCTGCAGCTGGTGTGACAGCCAACGTGCCGTGTAGGTAAGTTATCACTTTTATGCTCTTCTTTTTTGGTCCACTTGGGCTCTCACTGACCTGGCATGCCACGTGGCCCTCTCCCTGCAACGCTGCTTAATGAGGAGAGAGAGCTAAGGCAGGAAGGAGCAAAAGAAGCTAAACTGTGCACCAGCTCCGTGACACGGTACCTCAAGAGGGCATTTTAGTAAGTCTGTATTATAGCACAGTAAATTATCTCTCTGAACGAACTTGAGGGAAACAAGTGCATTCCCTCCACTCCATAGGTCCTCAGCATCGAGTCCCCTCCACAGAATTTTATTGCTGTTAACAACCATTTGATCAATACATAGGAGAGGTGCCCTCTCAAAAAAAAAAAAAACTAGGCTAAAATCTCTTGGACGTAAACATGAGCGACTTCTCCATGACCATTATCTCCCCGGGGCAAGGGAAACAGAAGCAAAAAAAAATGAACAAGTGGGACTATACCAAGCTGAAAAGCTTCTGTACAGCAAAGGACACCACCCATAGAACAAAAAGGCATCCTACAGTATGAGAGAATATAGTCGTAGGTGACAGATCCGATAAAGGGTTGACCTCCAAAATAGACTAAGAGCTCACGCACCTCAACAGGCAGAAAGCAAATAATTCAATGAAAAAACGGGCACAGGATCGAAACGGACATTTCTCCAGAGAAGAAAATCAGATGGCCAACAGACACAGGAAAAGATGCTCGCTCCACATCGCTCATCACCGTCAGAGAAATGCCATTTAAAACCACAATGAGCTATCACCTCACACCAGTCAGGATCGCCACCATCCAAAAGACAAACAACAACGAATGTTGGCTGGCGAGGTTGTGGAGAAAGGGGAACCCTCCTACACTGCCGGTGGGGATGTATATCAGTTCCACCATTGGGGGAAGCAGTATGGGGGTTCCTCCAAAAGCTCAAAATAGAAATACCATTTGACCCGGGAATTCCACTCCTAGGAATTTACCCTAAGAACGCAGCGGCCCAGTTTGAAAAAAGACAGATGCACCCCTATGTTCATCGCAGCACTACCTACAATAGCCAAGAAATGGAGGCAACCTAAGTCGTCCATCCGTAGATGAGTGGATAAAGAAGATGTGGTATGTAAACACAGTGGACTATTATTCGGCCATGAGAAGAAATGGTGCTAGAGGGTATTATGCTCAGTGAAATAAGCCAGGCAGAAAAGGACAAGTATCAAACGATCTCACTCATCTGTGGAGTATAAGAACAAAGAATACAAACTGAAGGAACAAAACAGCAGTCGACTCACAGAACCCAAGAATGGAGTAACTCGTTACCAAAGGGAAAGGGACTGGGGAGGGTGGGTGGGAAGGGAGGGATAAGGGGGGGAGGAAGGGGAGGCATTACTATTAGCAGACATAATGTGGGTGGAGGGGCACGGGGAGGGTCATACAACACAGAGAAGACAAGTAGTGATTCTGTAGCATCTTACTACGCTGATGGACAGTGACCGTCGGGGTGGGGGGGAGGGAGCGGACTTGGTGATGGGGGAAGCCTAGGAAACATAATGCTCCTCATGTAGTTCTTCATTAATGATATCCCCACCCCAAAGAAAAGGAAGGAAGGGAGGGAGGCAGGGAGAAGAGAGGGAGGGAGGAACAGAAGAGAGAGAGAGAGAGAGAGAGAGAGAGAGAGAGAGAGAGAGAAGAGAAAGGGGGTGGAAGAAAACAGAGAAAGAGAAAGGGAGGGAAAAAGGGAAGGAGAAAGGATGAGAGAGAGAGAGAGAAAGAAAAGCAAAAGAAGGAAGAAGAAGAAAGAGGAGGCAGAAGAACAGGAAGAAGAAGAAGAGAGAGAAAACAGCAAAGAAGTAGAAGATAGAAGAAGAAGAAAAGATGTAAAGAACAAGAAGAAAGAAGAAGGTAAGAAAGGACACCAAGAAGAAAGAAAAGAAGAGCAAGAACAACAACAACAAGAGCAAGAAGAAGAACAAGCACAAGGAGTAGCATTTTCCTCTGGCATTGAAAGAAATGAGTAAGCACGCACATACACGCAAGCACGCATGCATACGCTCACGCGTTCATAGGCGTGCGTGCCCGTGTACCCATAGACACCTATACCTGTGAGTCCACGTGTATATATACCACCACACGGTGGGTGTTCTTTGTAAGGACACGTTTCTCTTCCTAAAGACTTAGGGAGGGACAGGCAAAGTCACCGGAATCGCCACAGACGGCCTTGTCAGGAAACAGGAATAAAGGAAAGGCTCCAACCCCACGGAGACCTCGTCGTGATGTCGGCCGATGGACAGACGCACGAACCAAACCGGCCTGAACCCAGCAGAACTCCGGGCACATGTGTTTGGCAGGAACACAGAGAGGAGCGGGCGGGAAAGAGAAGAAGGCCGGTCAGCGTACTAGAAGGGCCCCAGAGAGTAAACCAGTGAAAAGATAGAAAGCGCCAAGGCCAGGAGCAAGTTGGCCTAGAAGTGTGAATACTCCCCAGGCAAAGAAAAGCATCTCAGCCGTAGCCTGTGCTTTCCTCGTGTCAGTGAGCACATACCAGCGTCAGACTGACTTGAGCACCTGCCCAAAGGCCCAGCCTCTTCAGGAAGAATTCTGTCTTAAAGCTAAGATTGCATTTTAATCAAACCGATGGCGCCTCAGCCCCCACTGGAGGCAAGGCAGACCATCTTGACTGATATGTTTCCACACAGAAGCTGATTACCCAGGAGAGGGATCAACGAAGTATATTTTCTGGAGGAGGAGGAGGAGGAGGAGGAGGAGGAAGGGAGGGAGGAAGAAACTTAATGTCTGAACAAAGATGAATATTCTGGGGGCACTTTGGCCGGTCCGCAACCGGCCCGGGGTCGCAGCATTCCTGATCATCGTCCACTGCCTAGCCTATGAAATAAAAACCAAAAACCCGACTCTGAAACCGTAGGTGCGCTCCTCTCTCTGAGGTCGCCTGCACTTTCTAAGCTCATGCCTTCAAACTTTATCTCACACTCCCCTCTCTCCAAGTGTACACTTGCTCTCTTCCAATAAAACGGAAACCTCTCGGGGCGAGGGCGCCCCTCCTCCCTGAGGTGGCCTGCACTTTTCCTCTCTTTCAGTCACTTACAATAAAACGTTTGGTCTGCTGCTTCATTACCGTGTCTCTGCCCTTCCATTCTTTGTGGCGGCAGAGGCAAGAGCCGACCGAGGAAAATACACAACGCCCCCGCCCTACCCGCAAAGGTGTGCCAAGGCCACTCAAGGGAGGAAAGCCCTGACCGACTGCCTCCCTGCCCAAGGGGATCGGGGCGGTCAGACATCCACGCCCTCCTGGAAAAAGACGCCAGGGGCGGGGGTCGAGCCAGCCAGCCAGCGAGCGAGCAAAACCAACCTGCGGGACAATCTTCACCAAAGCCCCTTGACCTCACACATCACACACACACACACCACCTGGAAACGGGTCCCCACGCTTCCCCCGTGCAAGTGCAGTGTGCAACCGGAACACCTGGGACACGCTTTTGGGGGGTGGGAGTTGGGGGGGTGGGCCGGCCCCCCAACCCACAAACTCCCCTTCGGGCCCCGCACCCTCCTAAACATGCCCTGTTTCTTGAGGCGGGCGGACACAGGGATCCCGTTCACCGGGCCCGGCTGCTGCTGGTGAAGCAGACTCCTCCTGTCCCTGTCCCAGGCCTCAGTCCAGTCCCCTCCTTCTGGCTCGCATCGGTCAGGGCTCACGAAGCCCTTTGATGTCTTCTGACATCCATCTCCACATCTCTCCTCTCTCTCTCTCTCTCTCTCTCTCTCTCTCTCTCTCTCTCTCTCTCCCTCCCTTCCTCCCTCTCCCTGTCGGTCCCCAGAGAGTTTTGGATTTGTCAGTGGGCAGCAGGGAGGAGAATCCTTGAAACTTGAAAAAGTTAAGCAGGCGCGCCATCTTCCGTCACCAGAAACCATGGGTCTGGAGGCTGTGACTATCTAGCCAAATCATACTCAGCTCATTTTACGTCCTGAGGAGTTAGCTTCATAACCATCCTGTTGGAAACCCTGTGACCGATGGGACAGAAAAGTGAGTGACAGCACCATTGGTGGCCAGACACAGCTGAACCAAAATATGTTAGAAAATCCCACGGGTTGAAAGCGAGGGCTCCGAAAAATCACTGCCAGCCCTCAGGGTAATGACGACCTAGAAGAACTTTGGCCACTAGGAGGAGCATTCCAACTAGAATCTAAGCAAAGTCTTCCAGATCCCAGCATAGCCTCGAAGAAAGCGTCGTTACAAAAAGCGAATGACAAATAAGCCTTGAGAGGATATGTATGAGGGGAGAAAATATGGGGGTGGGGAGATGTGAAGTCAGTGTGGGGGAGAAAGGAAGGACTGTAATGCTGAATGTAACTCCAACTGCTACTTTATTCCTTTCCACGGCCACCAAGGGGAAATCTGGTAGGGACCAGAGCCGGTAGATAGAGAGAGCATCCTGGGAGGACTGGCAGAAGCCCACATCTTTGCCGGAAGCAGCTCTTCCGAATCTGTGTCTGTAGGGTCCAAGCAAGGCAGGGAAGTAACACTGTCTCTTCCTTTCCAAATCCAGACATATTTGTTAAGGAGGAGCCTTGGTCTCCCAGGAATAGCCACTGCCTTCTTACCATTTCTTTCTTTCTCTTTCTTTCTTTCTTCCTTTCTTTCTTCCTTCCTTCCTTTCTTTCTCTGTCTCTGTCTCTCTCCCTCCCTTCTTTCTTTCTTTCATTGTTTCTCAGAACATCCTACACCTGGGCTTGGCTTTCTGCCTACCTGGCACCTATGGCAGGGTGGGTGGGGCGTCCATTCTTCCCTGCTGCTGTCTCTGCCAGTGGCTCTGGAGCCTAGGAAGGTCATGTCCTCTGCACCCTCTTTGGGGAGTTCCACTCCTTACACCCAATGGGGTGTTTTTCAATAGTGCCAAAGATATTTCACCTCTGTCCTGGCTGGAAACCGACAAGATATTTTCAAAGAAAGAAGACTGAGTAGTTTCGGAGTCACAGCTTGACAAGATCGGAAGGTGATATTCAGCACCCCCTAGGAGTTTTCTGGTGAAGGGTCTTCTTGACCCTGAAGGACAGTGAGAAACTAGGTACCCAGAGGGAAAGAACCCCATGGAGGATAACGTAGGTGGAGAAAGCTAGGAAGCCTTTCCAGTGGCCACCCGATTCTTTGAGTTGACGATGCCAGGGTTCTTGTTTGTGAAGTCCAAGAATGAGTTTCACAGACACCCAAGGTAGGAGAGCCAGGGAGAGGCTTTCTTTGTTTAGAAATAAAGTGAGAGAGGTGGGGGGGGGGGTTGGGCGGAAGGGGCTCTTGGCTCACCCCAGGAGGGAACAAGAGAGCCTGCGGTGGTGTGTTGTCTAGGGGATTTAGAGGCAGTGGAGGATTTTTGAGAATTGAGGGCTTAGGGTGTGGACTTGCACCACCTGCCCTGTGCTGCCCTGCCCTCAAGATGGGCCGGCTGGGTTGCTGTCTGTCTGCCAGGGCTGTTGACAGTGAAGTCACGGGTTATGCTGAGATGCCTTTGCCGAACGCTCAAAACATTCAAGGCCGAGTCGCTCCTGGCCTTCTGACCTGGAACTGATCTCACTGAAGATGTCTACATTCCTAGTCTAGTGTCTCGACCCTAGAGAATTAGTGTGACCTCGACTCTGCATACCGCTGAACACAGAGTTTCGATAGGGACTTGACATGGATTGTGACATGGCTTCGACCGTGAATGTCTTGCCTTGCTTTCTCCGGAGGCCCTCACCCTACTCTGTCTAAGCCCACGGGTCCCTGTCTCATTCCCCCCTCTACAGATAGAGACCCTAGCTGCTGCTAGGGAAAGGGGGGCGACGACGACCGCTCTGGCTGCTTCATGCTGAGAAGGGGTGCACTAAAGGGCGCAGTCAGGTCTCCATCAGCGGTCAGTTGAGGAGGCCCTCGGAAGACGGGCACTTCTATTCCGGGTTCCATTTCTATGACTATTTGCAGTTTTATGGCCTCTAGGCAAGGTAGAACCAATGGCGTTATGAGGTTAAATAGCAACATCTGCAGTTGGATCTTCCATTCCGGAAGGACCAACGTGATGAGATGAAGAATGCGTGGTGGAATATGGGAACCGGAAAGAGCGAAACTTTAATAGAAATGATGGGGGGAGAAGAACAACAACTAACACATCTGGAGAATCGTAGCCAGATATTTTCTGGGGAAACTAGAATTCTGAATTCAGTTTATGTCCCCATGACTAGTACTAGGATGTAGTACAGATAAAGGCCGCGTGATTGAAACGATACTACTCTCCCCTAGAAAATAACTAATCTTTGGCTCGATTATTTGCATAAACGCATCCAGAAGAGCAATCGATTACGTAGGCTTTTTTAAATGGGCTTTGCTGGCACTTTTCACAAGGAATTTCAGATGGAACTTTCAAAGGCCCCGTGAGGCCAGATAGCCAAGCCAGACTCGCCATCGGGTTTTGCCTGCAGTACCTGTAGATTTGGGTGAATTCCTCCCTTCTCCAGGTCCCCGAGACATCCTGAGGTTCCCGTACCTGCCAGGAGGTGACCTTCCTCAGTCACCTCGTCAGGCTGCTGGGAACCCTATAAGCAAGGTACCAGGCCTGTTCTTCCAAGGGGCTTTGTTGGCTTTTGTCAGGTCTACCTTAGTTCCTTAAAGCTGTCCGTTCCTATCTGAGTTTACACACGTGCCTCTCAGGTATCCCATTCCAGTCAAAGCCTTGCGAATATCACCAGTGTTTTTAATGGGTCCTCTTACAGGGAAAGCAGATTCCTATTGAACTCATGCAAATAAACAGACTGCCAGGAAGTATCAAAATAGCCACGGAGAGTTTTTAAATTCTGGAGGGATCAGGTAGAAAGATAAAGTTTCAGTTCTGCTTATACAGGCAGTCATTTACTAAACTGTTGGCAGCTTATGGGCAACACTCGAAACAAAAAGCCACAAAATCATCTTCCTTAGTTTACGTAGTCGTCCTAGGTAACTAATACCTGTTCTGCTGAAATCTAGCTCTTGACTAGCTTAGGAGTAATAAAACAGTGACTAGAAATGACAAAAGACTGACAAATGACAACGGTTAAAGATCTGATGAGAGAGCTTACCCTAAGACAGTGGACATGAGGAAATTTGGATTATTTTTGTGACACAGAACATTCAGTCACAAAGTTTAGCATCATTCCCTTTGGCAGTGCTCTCCAGGTAAATAAATAAACAAATAAATAAATGTGTGCGTGCGTGCGTGCGTGCGTGCGTGCGTGTGTGTGTGTGTGTGTGTGTGTGTCAGTCAGATAAATAGGCCAAATTAGCCAAATATTTTCCCCGACGAGGAGAAAAAATTCCTCTGACAGGTTCCAGGGGCCCTCGGGAAAATATCAGAGTTAAGTAGAGGTATAAGCACCTTTTTGAACTTGATTCTGGGACGCCGTCAGAAGGAAGTTTCTTCGGCACTTGCCTCAATAAGATGATACGTTGCCAAGAAGCAATACTTATCCACTTAACCAGCATGACCACAAAATACCTCAAAGGCAAATACAGAAGGTTCCACAGTCGTGAGCAACGTTTAGCTTTTAGTCCATTTACTGGGGGGATCTCATTTTCTTCAATACTCAGACGACTCCTTGAGACTTGAAGCATGAGAAACTGCTTTGATAAAACAATTAGAAAACCTTTTGCAATCTTTCAACACGAAGAGCAGCAGACTAACCGTTTGAGAAAACATTGTCTTTTTCGCCGAAAACAAAATTCGAATTTTGCCGTGTCCTTGATATCGAGACTCATTTGCTTTTATTTCACAGAGCATGACCATATCCGTTTTTCCACAAGCTTTCCACAACTTTCCTTACACATCCGTGTTCTCCCTCTTTAAAGAAACAGCTGTACTTTAGAACAAAGTTACTTCCTTTTATCCAAAGACCCGTTTTTTGTTTTTTTTTTTAGCATGCACAAATGTTTTCCTCATGACTTCAAATACTTTTAGTTAAAATTCAAAATCGTTAGGAACTTGCAATTTTCAGTGAACACTGAGAAGTAGGCTATTGTAAGCCGTCACACTAGCATTCTTTAGATGGACAAATTTATGAGCACCTTGACTAATTTCTGGAATCGTGTGCTTTAAGGCACAGTCCCACTAAGCACAGAATATGTCTGAACTGAGCAAAACTTTAAGATTTTAGGTGACGACAAAAATTCTCAGGCTGTCGGTGGGATTACACACTGCGACACACAATTAGTATTGAGCTGTTCGCTTGCTACACACTTAGCCGACTCATTCTTCACTATGCCAAACCTTGACTGAATGTGAGACAGAGTCAAGCCTCTAAGCATTTTATTCTGGGAAGATTTAGCAGATAACATCCACCTAAATGACTGCAGGTGAACGTAGGCAGCTGAAAATCCCAAGGACACGTCCCTTTCGGTTCCACTTAAATTAGCATTCACGCTTCACATCTTTTATTGGAATTTTCTGGAAGTTTTAGAACGTCCAATTTTCACAAGCGCTTGTCTGTAAATCCATTTTATTAGTACCATCCGGAGGTAGAAATAGATTTCTCATTGACCCACTTAGACACACACACCAACATACAGATTGAGATGTAATGTACTACAGCTAGCAATACTTTTCATGAGAGAACATATACACAGACAGACAGATAAACCGACACAAAGATTTGAGTTACTAATATATCCAATTGCCTTGCTTCCTTTTAGCTCATTTGACCCAAAGTGTCTCAGTTCTCAAGAATACACTCTGAAGGTGAGCAGTTGACATAACTGGGTAAAGGTTTCGACGGCCCCAGACTAACAGGGCTGAATGAAGGCTCTGAAATGATAGGGACTGTGTGTGTCCAGGGGGCTGGAAATAAAATGCAAGTACCATTCTAGCACCAGTCACTGAAAGCCAGGCCGTGCTGCGGAAGACAGATTTCTTCCGTTTTGGGGAGTCTAGTTTAAAAACAAAAGAGAACCTCCAAAATTTTGAAGATAATGAGCTCGATAAGTAGACTAGGTTTTCACCAAAAAGATTTAGAGAACGAGTCCCCTATTGTAGTAGTTCACAGGACTTTTGACTATTTTCTTTCCTTGCATTAAAATAGATTTGGCTGCATCACCTTATCAGACTGTCTACTTCTCTTGGGGGCCAAGCCTCTCCGTTCGAGAGTTTGTATTGAGGTCAGGCTTGTGGGCAGAAGAGAAGACACTTCTTCCTTTTCAGGCTCTGGGGACCGACATCCCTCCCAGTTCTTTAGAAAGGCAAGCCAGAGGCGTGTGTGTCTGGCTTTAACTTGAAGAGGAAGCTCCCACCTGGGAGAGAGAAAGACAGCCGTGCGACACACCCGGTCGGTCGGTCGGTCGGTCGGTCGGTCGGTCGGCCTTTTCTCTGTGGGAGGGCGTCCCCTCGCTTCGCCCTGGAGCCTGGAAAGATTTAGCAGATACCATCCACTTCAATGCCTGCCGGTAAACTTAGGCAGCTGATTGTAGCAAGGACACGTCCATTTCGGTTCCACTTAAATCAGCCTTCGTGCTTAACATAACATCTTTTATTAGAATTTTCTGGAAGTTTTAGAACGATTGGTCATCACCTCCTCTGCCAGGCCCACTGGACTTGAGCACTCCTTACCAGCGTGGCCTGCACCTTGCCTCGATTCCCCTCTTGCCTTCCCACTGAGCAAGAGTCGCCTCGGAGCTCTGGATCTCGTGGGACCTTACCAGTGTGCTCCTCCTTTACGCCTTTTGGGAGTTTGGCTAGTTTTTGTGTACCCGCCCAGAAGTGGCACTCTTAGAGGATGCCAGGTAGTCAACAGTTCCCCTAGTTCCGTTGGATGCCTCGCTGGAAACTGGTTCACCCAGAGCCAGAGAAATGAAAGTCCAGGAGACTGAAAGTAGACCCGAGTGTTCCTATCCTTTCCCAGTCTGGAACTCTGGGCTGCTGCTGCTGCTGCTGCTGCTGCTGCTGCTGCTGCTGCTGCTGCAAGTCCCGTGTGTCCCGTCCACGGTGACAGCACAGCACGTCAACCTCACGCATGAAAGTAGATGACTCTCCCGATGAGAGGTGGAAGCTGATTTTCCTCACCAGAAATGGTTTACAGAGTCAACGTGCTAACGTGTAAGAGGCAGAGGCAGGCACCAAGAGAAAGAGACAAACAGTTCCTTCCGTCACTTGCAGTTTTTTTTCACTAGATCGTAAACTCCATAGGAAGGAGAACCATTTCCTTAGCTCTAATGCCTGGTCCAGACTAGCGACTGAAAACATATTTGGAGTGAACTGAACTCTGCATTGACTTTTTTTTTTTTTTTTTTTTTTCCTTTGGTGTTGTCGTTTAGGTCCTTGGAACGCGGCAACCATTTTCGTGGCATTTCAGCAAGATGTCTCCACGGGATTACCAGAACTCCAATTTTGACTCTGATGTAAAATGTACATGTAGGTGCATTAAACTATCCGGGTGCCAGTGAGTCTACTGCAAACTCTTCCTCTCTGATTCTGATGCTTGATCCTTTAAGAGGCAGTTTTCGCACGGCTGCCCAAACGGCCTACATACGTGAGGGCTAGATGTGGACAAGCTTACTGAGAGTTCATAGGAAATCTTTCCTTGTGAACATTTTACTGACCCGGGTATTCGTCTCGTTGATTTACACTGCACATACCAGACAGGTAGGGTCTTTAAAAGTCCATATTTCTGCTTTGCTTTTCACGTTGAAAGAGTCCCAGTATTTTGGCCAAAGTATATACTTCAGGGAGTCCTTTTTTGTTTTTGTTTTTTGTGCCCACCCACCAGCCACCCCGTACACTGTATTGACATCCGTGAAAAGTGTATCTCACATGTGTGTGGGGGTGGTGGGGGTGGGGGTGGGGGCGGGGGTTCAAAGTGCACATCCAAATATTGGAAGTCTGATACACTGCACTGTGTTCTGGAATAAGATGTAATATGCTCGCACCAGGATCACACAGACGGTATGCATCTGTAATAACTTCTCTGGAACCTATTCTATAGATTAAGATTCTTCTATTCAAACAAATACAAATATCAGATACGCTTCAGAGGAGTTGATGATGCTAACGGTCTAAGATTCAGAAATGAGAGGAGGCAAAATTACTACCTCTGAAACTTGGAGAAACGAGGCACATAAATATCCGTCATGTAGCTGATAGGTATCCAGGATAGCCACACAAGATCGACGTCAAACCTCCATGGGGGTGGGGGGGAAACGCTTTTGAAAGGTGAAAATAACCCGCGACTCAATGGCACAGCACACAGGCTGCTGTCCATTTATGCAGACACTTCCTGTCAGGAAGGATGGATCCAAGATCTGTCCATGAAAACCAAAGCAAAGGAAAGACTCGTGGATACCAGAGCAGACAAGAAGCACACACAGCAGAGGTCGAAACATGCGTTCATGCTAGAATCCAAACTTCTGATTGCGTGCCGTGTCACTGACGGAGGGCTCGCTGGAAATCCAGACGATGGTGCAAGAATCCGGGAAGGGTGATTCACAGGCGAGCATCCCGGAATAGTCCTTTTCCCCCTGACGAGCTACTTCCTCTCACCAGTCACCCGAGAACTGTACACGGAAACAACCTTGAGATACCGTGGCACTGCCATTCGATGGGCGGACGTATGTGAAAATCTAACCGAACCCCGATGCTTACCACGTTGCTGAGTTTGGAGCCGTGGGCTCTCTCGTCTCTGCTGGCGGCAGGGAGACTTCTGCGATCACCTCGGAGAGTGGTCCGCAACACCTAGTTTATTTGGAGATGCCAATGCACTCACCCATTCTGTGGGCATCGTAGGCGACGGTCATTCTCGCCATGCCAACTCTCCTCACGGAGACGTGTCCAGAAAGTTCACTGCAGTACTGCTGTTTTAACTGTGGAACCCTGGAACCAGTGCCCATTAGCAAATGGACCGTGCAAGAGGTTTGTTTGTCATCTTTGGTTGCCGACACGAATGAGTACAAGGTACGTGTACTACTTTGGCTTCCCCTCAGGAACCATGATGAGTTAAGAAATGGCCAAGCGATGTGCCCTGTGAGAAGGTTTCGTCGTTTCAGAACATGCCAAGCAAGACTGCTGTGACACATATACTAAAAGCCTAAGAACACACACGGGAAGGGTGAACACCCCAATCTGGCTCATGTTTACCTCCGCAGAAACAGGAGGCAAATGGGCTCAAGTGATGCACGGGAGGCCTCCATCGCCTCTGCCACGTGTTACTTCTTCCTGAAAACATATTCCATATGAGAAAAGTGGGTTTATGAAAGCTGAGTGGTGGTCGTTCTCCACACATTTTTGATATGCTTGCTACTTAACAACAGAAACCAAAATTTTATAGATTAAGGGGGAAAAAAAAAACAGGAAGTGATGTCTCGGCAAGCTAAGAATCCTTCTAAGTGTCACAAAAGCCACTGGCAATAATAAATACAGGAAACATCTCTGTATGCAGGAAAAGTGGGACGTATGCTTTATGCTTTCAGTCAAAGAAGGTATGAGACACAGAAATGCATTTTCACTGGGGGGGGGAGGGGAGGAGGAAGGGGGTTGGAGGGAGAGGGAGGGGCTGGTGGCAGAAAGGAAAGAGGGAAGGAAGAGAGGAATTGAGAGAGGAAAAGAAATGGTGTCCTAAAAGTGTGAGAGGCTGGTTCCTGAAAAAAGGAAATCTTTGGACGAAAGCTGAACATAAAGAAGAAAGTTGCAGAAGGGCTGTGAAAAGGAACCTTGGGAAAAGAATCGACGTGTGTGATCAGGCCAGCTACGATCTAAATGAGTTTCTTTAAGATGATTTTTAATAGCAGAAGTAAGCTGGCACAAGAATAAAATCTAGTTTTCTCTGTGTCAGGAAGACAAAGTGTCCTGGGACTATTGGTCTGCTCTTCCTATGTGAGAGACTGTGAAAGGGCTGGTGTGTGTGTGTGTGTGTGTGTGTGTGTGTGTGTGTGTGTGTGTGTTGTGTGTGTTGTGTGTGTGTTGTGTGTGTTGTGTGTGTTGTGTGTGATGTGTGTGCATTGCCTTTAAAGGCATCGACTTTTCAAACGATTTTCCTGTGCTGGGTGTTGCCTTCATTGGGTCTTTCATTCGTTAAGAAAATGGAGTGTGCTTCCTAGTAAAAGAGCTGAGTTTTGCCAGCAACCGGGTCCCCTCCCGTATTTTGCCTGTGAAGACTTTCATTGTCCCTCTGGGCACACAGACAGCCAAGCATCTTTTTTCACAGTGTAGGAATGAATTAGCATGAGAATGGCCATCTTAAGGGCCAAAGAGCCGTTTTCTGAGTGCAGGACTCAGGAAAGGAGGAACTGGGTAAGGCTTGATAAACAGGTGTTGAAGAACAAGTTAATCATGGACACCGGGTTGCGGGCGGTTGCGACTCTGGTCAGCTTATCTTGCTGAACCACCCTAACATTTGAGGAGTGGTCTTATCTTGCTTTTGCTTAACCCCCAGGATGTAGCACAAGCCAAAATTTATGGAAAGTTACTGTGAGTCAGTGCTTTTCGAAAATGCCATAGAAACCCCTGGCTTTGAGTGCTCTGGGTCCTTGTGGAAACCCGCTGCGTCGGGCAGACACTTGGACCCCAGCTAGCTGGAAATAAACCTCGCTGTGTGACTTGCATTATCTTCTGTCTATTTGAAGAGGTGGTGGTCGACTCCGGACCCTAACCACAGTTATCCTAGTCTACGGAGTGTGTAAGTAAGTGCGAGTGAGAAAGAGAGGGAGAGGGAGCTGGAGAGGAGAGGGGGAGGGAGGGAGAGGAGAGGAGAGGAGAGGAGAGGAGAGGAGAGGAGAGGAGAGGAGAGGAGAGGAGAGGGCGAGGGGGAGGCGGAGGGAGGGAAGAAACCAGAAACCTGTGTTGATACTTCAGACAAACTTACTCCAGTCCAATTCTAAGTGGCTAAACTGGTTTTGATTGTGTGAAGTTTCCACGGGAAACACTGTCCGACAAGATAGGCCTACAAAGCTTTCTGTGTGCTCTGTTTGTAGGTAGGGGTCCATCACTGCTTTGGAAATGATGTGGAACTCCTAGAAATCGGGAACGTTCTAGTCTCATCGGATCCCTGACGATGATGATTCTGTTACCCCACGATACGGCTGTCATCCAAACGGAGGCTCCCGTGGAAGGAACGAAACCTGGGCTTTGGGGACATGCCCTAGCTGACTGGCCCACCAAGGTGGCAGCAGCCACCGAATCCATAAAGCTGGTGGCCCAGGTGGATCCAGTGCATGCCTCTCTCCTACCAGCACACCAAACCCGATCCGAACCCCCTGGCTGTCAGACGCTCGACATCCTGATGTCTCTGCGACACAGAAGCAGCCTGGTCCCGACTCAGAGAGACATGAAGACGGGCTCCTTGGTGGGTGGGTGGGTGGGTGGGTGGTTGCAGACATCCACAGTCGGTCAGGGCCGTGGGAAACCCAATCCAACCCGGACAGTTTGTGTGCTGCCCAAAGAGACGGCTCAGCTCACCCCCACCCACAGAAGTTCTTTCCAACCTCACACGTTGACATATGTCCAAGTACTTCCTGTGATGCCCCGTGGAGCCAGAGCCCAGGGAGTCGACGCCTGGATCCGTGTTAACTAACCTTTAAACCCCCCACCCCCACCCCCCAAAATAAAATATAAAATAAAATGAAATGAAATATTACAAAGTGGGGGTGGGGGTGGGGGTGGGGGTGGGGGTGGGGTCAGGGGGAAGGCTAATCCACCTAGTGACCCGTCCGTCCGGCACTCCCGATCTGCCATCTCCGATTCCGCATGACTAGGAAGGGAAGCAGCCGCCGCTGCCATCGCAGAGCGGACCGCTTCCACCTAAGGGTCCGGACCAGGCCTGTGTGTCCTGAGAGATTCACAACCACCCTCCTTCGTATCCCTTAGATTTCCTCTCCTGTCGTCATCCTTCTGAGCACTGCACATGAGGCGTGGGGTCCCGGAAATCTCAAGCCCAGGCACCCTCCTGAAATGCCTAAAACGGTTGGGTTTCATCGGGCTGTCGCTCTTATACCAATAAGGGCCCTGAGGGATCCAACCCCGACTTAGGGGAGACGGCAGAATGACGGTCGGGGTCACGGGGCTCGTGGATGAAAACCGTCTTACCGACGGTCTGTGTTGCTCTACCGTCACGGGTGCTTGGTGTTATTTCCTGGAACCTTCGTACCCGTTGTTCCTCGCCATGATGTCAGCCTGGGAACGAAACCACAGACAGCACAATGCTTGCCTGCTGGACAGAGCGAATGAGCCATCTAGGCCTTTCCCTGAAAAAGATGCTCTTCCTTAAGGAAAGGAAATTGAGGATCCCTGATGAGGACAGTTGACGGATAGATAGTATAGTTCATCCTCTTCTCTCTCTCCCTCTCTCCCCCTCTCCCTCTCCCTCTGTCTCTGTCTCTCTCTGGCTCTCCCTCCCCGCTCCCCTCAGCCCCCACCCCCTTCCTCTTCCCCTCTTCCTTCCTTCCGTCTTGTCTTGTTGCTGCCCTGGACTTGTCACGGGCCGGGAATATCTCATCTCATCCGAAGTCATGTTTCAATCGCCCTCCTCCGAGGGGCATGACCTCCTTGGGAATGAGCTTTCCTAGCAACAGGGGACGGACGATGCCCTGACCATAAAAGGGCCTAGGTAAAATAGAAACATAAAACACACGTTACAGCTCTACAAAAGATCGTGACGAAAAGGGGGAGTGGGGGGCTGGTTAGGAAGGGGTGAGACAGCCAGCCCAAATCAAGCCACAGGACAGAGGGCTGCGGAACGGGGGCCGGGGGGACAGGGAGAGGATGCCGCTGGCCACCGGCTAGGCCGGCCAGGGGCCAGGTCGCTCGGTGGCCAGCTCCACATTTCTGACATGCAGTCGTTGCGGCCACTGTCCAGACGGACCCCAGAACCACTGCACCCCCCGCCCACACACCTTGTGTGGGACCAGCGTCTGGCCATCCCCCACGAGTCGTCTACCAGCCTTGTCTATGGACGGACTGACCAACCAACCACCCGTTCCCGGGCTCGCCCCGCTGGAGCCAGCCATCGTCCCAGGGGAAGGGAAACGACTTTTTTTTTTTTTTTTTTTTTTTCCCCCCTGGAGGCGGGTGTCCCCGGCCCCGCACCCTCCTAACCACGCCCCGTTTCTTGAGGCGGGTGGACATAGCGTTCCCGTGAACCGGGCCTGCCTGCTGGCGAAGCAGACCATTCTCGTCCCCATCCCAGGCCTCAAGTCCAGTCCTCCTCCCGGCTGGCTAGCATCTGTCAGGGCTCAAGAAGCCTTTCCGTCTCCGAGATCCGTCCTCTCGGTCGCTCTCCTGAGAGTTCTGAGGACTTGTCAGCGAGGAGGGGAGTTTGGCTTTGCTCATCCCCACCAAGGGTACCCTAGAACATCAACTGTTCTGTTCGAAAACACACTTGGGCCAAGGTCCCTGGCCAGCAGATCCCCTCGGCTTGAGGAAGTGATCTCTGAATCAGGCAAGCACGCCACCTAGTGACGAGAGAGAGAAGAGAGACGACAGAAAGGGAGGGTTTTTCTCAAGGCAGGGCAAGGAAGGAAGGAAGGAAGGAAGTCTTCCAAAGAAAACGGTTGTTATTTTTATTATGATTTTGGATGGGGTCACCTCCACGTGGGGACGAAAGTCTCCTCCTCCATCTCCCAGGTGGGTGGTTCCACCTTCTTGTGGGTGGGGAGGCATCCATGACCTATGTCTCTGACCGACCCAGGCTCAACCAGAAAATTCCTGACTGTCTGTCTCCCTGGCTAGAGTCGGGGCTGGGGTGGGCTGGGGGAGTGGGAGCGACCATGACGTGAGGCATGAAGCCGCGCTGCTGGGGTGAGTCCGCCTAGCCAAAGCGACCCCGCTGTCGGGCATGTGTTTTTCTTGCCCTTGCCCGCAGGTCCCAGAACGAACGGATCGAGCGGCCAGGGGCGGCAGGGCGGGGCCGCCGCCGCCACCGCCGCCCCCCAGCCTCAGTCCCCGGGCAGGCTGACGGTCACATCCGGGTCCCGCCCCCACCCCCACCCCCACCCGTTCCCCTCTGCCCTCTTCTCATTCAGAGGAAGGGGAAGGCGGGAGGTCACCGAACAGCCCTCCCTGTGTCGTCCACAAGCATCTCATCCCCTTGACCCCGCTCCGTCTGAGATACCAACTCGGCTTTTCCCCTGTGCAATTTCCCCGGGGACCAGGAGTTTAGTTCACCCCCCCCCCCTCGGCACGAAACCCCCAGCTTTCGGTTCCCACCGAGTCAGCCGGGCTCACTCGGGAGTGGGGGAGGGGAGGGTCAGGGACGATCGACTTCAGCGGGCTTCCTTCAATCGCTCCTTTCAAATGCAGAAACTTCCCCCCGGTCCAATTCAATGGGAGCATTTGACTTCCCCCTCGGGGCTTCTCTCCATTGAATGTCTCTCTTCAACTCCCCCACCCACAGGCTGCAGCATGCAAATGGCGGGGGGTGGGGGTGGGGGATGGGGGATAAGGGCGGGATCTCTTGAGATACGCCCCTGAAAGCGGAGACCGAACTCAGCCTCCCTTTCGTAACCCAGGCAACCCCGTGAACCCTTTGAGAATCCTGGGCGTGGAGGCTGACGCCATACAAGATGTCTTCCCTGGAAGGGTCGGGGTGGGGCTGTGGGGGTGCTGAGGGCGGTTGGTGTGTGTGTGTGTGTGTGTGTGTGTGTGACCATCCGAGTCAAAGGGGTTGGGGAAGGGAGGGGCCGGACGCGCTTTGCAGATCTCGTCGCCGGTTCGCATTCCTAGGCCGTACCCAGGCTCAGAGGGAGTGATCAGGGCCGAGGGAGGCCTGGCAGGGGGTGGCTCCTCCACCCTGGCTTGTGGGCCCAGAGATCACACTCACTCCTAAAGCAACGCTGTTCTAGGACCGGGTTTTCATCGTCCATCATCTTCCAGATCGATGGGGCTCCCGGCCCCCACCGCCACCGCTCCCCGCGGGAAGTCCTTGGTGTCATCCCACACGTTCACGGTGTTGTTTGGGCAGCCACATCTGGGGAGGTCTCTCTCCCTGTGCAGTAGGTGAAACTGTCAGGGGGAAGCGTTGTGTATTGCGCTCGGTTTTGGTCCCTCCCCGCCGCCAACAAGAATCGAAGGGCAGAGACACAGTCATGAAGCACAGTACAAGTTTTATTGATAGTTACCTAAAGAGTGAAGAAGTGTGGACGGCCTCAGGGAGGAGAGGCAACCTGAAAGGTTTATTATGTTTTATTGAAAGAGAGCAAGTTGGAGAAAGGGGTGGCTGAGGGAGCCATGCCATTCAAGCTGTGTAGCAAAACTCAGGCTGGAAGAAGACCCCCACGAAGCAGGGGCCTTTGCAGCCGGCTCCCCCTATTACCCACCTTGATTTCGCTTTTTTTTTATTATACTCTTGGCCTTGCTTTGACCTGCCTTTTCGCTAAGGGTTAACTAACCTCTGCCGAGCAGTGTGGAAAGGATGAGAACATAAGTTTCCCAGGAGCTTTTCAGGACAGTGCTCCTGAAGAACGGAACACGCCGGGGCCCAATGGCGATCTCAGCATAAAGTACCGAAACCTACCGTCAGTCAAACATTGACCACCCCATTTCCACTGAGAATACCCCCCTTTTATTGTTACCATGCTAGTGAAACTAGTGATGGAGAGTTTTATAGAAATAGAGTTACGAGAGAATATTGACTTGAATAACCCTGTCTGACACTTCATCAATCTTCTCATCTTTTCTTCCTTCCCTCTGCTACTTCTATTAGCTTTTTTTCTTCCTTCCTTCCTTCCTTCCTTCCTTCCTTCCTTCCTTCCTTCCTTCCTTCCTTCCTTCCTTCCTTCCTTCCTTCCTCCCTCCCTCCCTCCCTCCCTCCCTCCCTCCTTCCTTCCTTCCTTCCTCCCTCCCTCCCTCCCTCCCTCATGACAGCCCTTGACTAGCATTTGTGCCTTACACGTGAAATCAACAAATCCCATAATTTTTCAAGAAGTAAAGATACTGCAAGACAAGTGCTGGGCCTGGAAGCCACAGGGCATACATCTGCCAAGAAGGAAAAAGCTAACCTTTTCCAAG